>NC_056733.1:1734897262-1734999150 GCF_019279795.1 Protopterus annectens
ACCATCCACATAAGTATCACTGCAATCATGATTTAGAAAACATCGCAGCCAGTACTGAATGTGTTAATGAGCAAAGTATATGCTGAAGATGTTATTAACAAATAAGGTGAATAATAATATTAGCATTTAATGACTGTTATGGTTCCTTATCTCATAGTTTAAAGTACTGAAAAAGTCAAATTTTGTAGAAACTGTTTCTGATTGCTGAATTCAGATTTGAAATTATACTTGCTTAAACTATGAAGCAAATAAAACAATGAATTGATGACATATCTGGTGTAGTAAAGGAGACACAGAGAAAATAAAAGTTAAAAAAGAAGGAAAGGAATTGAATGGAATGAAGAATGTAGAAAATGAAAGAGATTATGGAAAAGCTAACATTTTTTCATAACAACTTTGTAATTCACCCTTTTCCATATCTTTCTCTTTTCTCTATACAGTTACTACAACTGCAATTTTTTTCAACAAACAAACCAACCTAACTGTAAACATATATCAGACTTGCAGTTGTTTTCTCAGCATCTGGGCTTAGCAGTACATGATTAAGAAATCCATACATGGTTGGGGTAGATACCCAGAAGTGTGAACATCGCCTCTAAATGATTGACACTGTTGAAATGACACCCTTGCTCTATGTATAAAAATGGCAAAAGGGAATTGTGGATGGATGGATGGATGGATGCATGGATTGATGGACTTGGCTTTTTAGAAAGAATAGAAGGAAATGATCCACTCCTCTTCCTGAGAAAGGGACTTTGCACCCTACTTTCTGTTTTGGAATTACAGATAGTAAAGTCAAATTATTCATTCGGTTACAGAATACAAAATAGTAAGTTCCCAAAACACTTGAATTAATATTCTTTTGTCTCTATTGTAATGACTGACAGCATATTTTATGCAGAGACAGGGAGTTGGGTAATAGCAGAAGAATCATAGGCCACCACTTGGGATTTTACTCAACTACAGACTAGCCTTGTTTGAAAAAAAGGGCCGTTGCTGCCTATTTGCATTGGGGCCCAGAGCTCAAATTCTGAGTTCACTTATATTTGTTAGGCAGCTTTGCATCTTCTAAAGGGTTAAGTGTTTTTTCCTCAATCACATTACTTGATGTGGAACATTTTTTTTAAGACAAGGAAGGAACTACTGCAAGAACTTTCACTGAAGTATTAAAAACTCCAGTGGCCCAAGCCTTGAATTAAAAGAAATGAGATAGTTCTGTTCCACTTTCCATATTTACAACACTGGCATAAAAAGAAAAGAAAAAAAAAAAAAAAAAACAGCTGCATTTATTCTATAAATCTGAATCATCTGAGCTATCATCTGGCAAATCGATAACTTTCACACTCTTCTCAAAAATCATAGAACAAATATATTTTAATTTCAGTAATATACTCTGAAGACTTGGGTGATAATGCTGTGGATTTCTCTACACCTGATCTCACTACTGAGGAACTAAAAGAGATTGAAATCGCACGGTTAAACAGCTCATAGGCAATGGCACCATAAAAGGAACAGATTGGATTAAAAATATCCAAGCTAAAGATTACGTGCAAGCATAAATAAACTTCTGTTTGATAGTAAAAAATTCTATTTCAGGCTCAAGTGCTTCATATAGTCTGGTTGAATTTTTTTTCAATAATGCATTTTACAGTGTTATTAAGGTTCTTCTCTGTTTTAGTTAACATGATTATTAAAAAACATTACAATTCTACAATATTTCTAATCAGGATTTAATTAATATACATGATGTTGCAGAGGAATCACTTTTCTACTATCTCTGTTATCAGCCATCACCCCGCCCCAACAAGGTGATGTTTGAGTGGCATCCATACTAATTAAACTGTTTAGCACCCTCTCAACCCCCTTCAGTGTACTGTGGCTCCTGGCTTCCAGATAGGCTCGTCTCAAGAAATAAGACCTCTGTGCCACATTTCAAGCTTTCACCTACTGGACATCTGAATCCTTCTCTGGATCCTACCTCCCACTAAAATTTTAATGTTTAGCACCCTCTCAACCCCCTTCAGTGTACTGTGGCTCCTGGCTACCAGATAAGCTCCTCTCAGGAAATAAGACCTTTGTGCCACATTTCCTACTTTCACCTACTGGATGTCAGAATCTTTCTCTGGATCCTACCTCCCACTAAAATTTTAATTTATGTGTCTGTGCACGTACCCTTTCCCAAAATGTAAGTTTATTTATCTCACTGTGTTTGTACTGTGGTGCCCTTGTACATCACTTAAAACTTTTATTTGCTGTTTCCCTCACTCTCAACACACAATCTCTCTTCACTCTGTCGTCTCAGCTTATTTAGACTTTACTGCCCTGTCTACACTTTTTTTCTTTTCATTCTGGCACTCTTCTATTTCTTTCTCTCTCTCCCCTCTAGCTCTTTTTCCCTCTCTCCCCATCCCTCCCTTTACTTGTGCTAGTACCACCTACTATTCACTATTTTATTGTATACCCTGAAATCCAATTTAAATTCATCTCTTCCCATTTTCTTCTCCTCTTCAACTGGCATTCTTTAGCTACAACTCCTCTTCATGCAACCCTCTTTCTCTATAGTTTTTACTTACTATCCTGGCTACCAGATAAGCTTGTCTCAATCTTTTGTACCACAGTTCATTTAGTTCTAAAAGTTAAATAAGTTAAATAAGTTAGTCCTCTTTCATATACTTCCTTTACCTCTCTAACCTGATTTTTCTTTTTCCTTACCTTGCTGATTGTTTTTCTATTTCTTTGAGACTGAACAGGGAAAGGGCCTGCCTGCTCCTTTCACCCATTGCTACACTCGGGCTCACTCTGCTCCACTCCTCTACCCTACCCCCATTCTCACCCACCCCAGCTTTCATTACATTTATTCTCCTCAAAACCACTCTCTCTCCTCACTCATCCAATCCCCATCCAATCTGTCTCCAACCATTCCTCTACCACAGTCAGCCAATCTACTCTTTTCTAACCAACCCCTGTCTTACCTCAATCAATTCCCCTCCCATCATCTCTTACCTCTCTCCCTCCATACTTAACCTACTTTCTTCCTACACCCTCTCTTAATCTCCTACTGTCATCGTAGTTCAATTCTTGTCCTCACTTACTCACATTACAAAAGACTCCATTCATATATCAAACTTTATGCTTTATCCAGTTTTCCTTGCTGTTTTTCACCCTTCTCACAGCAACAGAACTACAACCTCTTATTCTGTCTCCCATATCAGACTCCTCCCCCTGCTATCCATGTTCCCCTTTTAATACCTTTTCAGACATTAGTCCTTGCCTTTACCACCTATCTCCCATTCTGTATGCCAAAACATACCTCTTACCTTCAAACTATATCCACTCTATTCACACAATTCCCTCTTTCATTCTCTTCACTACTTAATATCTAAATTGTCTAACCTAATTCATCATTCGTTTCATATCCTTTCCCATCCTCATCTTTTCCGGAGACATCCACCCCAATCCAGGACCTTCAAAATCCAACAACCATACAAACTTTTACTTTTCTAAACCTCCTAAATCACTTCACATAACTACCCTTAATTTCCAAAGCATCTACAATAAAACTTCGCAGTGGCATGCCTGGCCTTCCCAAAATAAAACTGACATCCTAACAGCCACAGAAATATGGTTAAAATCCCCCATTCAAGATTCAGAGCTTCTCCCACCTAACTTTAACATTATTAGAACCGATCAACAAAAGAAAATAGGAGGTGGTGAGGCCCTCATCTTCCCAAACTTCCTCAATATTTCCCCATATAAAGACAAGATCCCACAGTTCCAAAATGCTGAGATATTGATCTCTTTTCTTCAGATTAATCATGGAAAAAAGCTATGTATTGTAGTCCTATACATTCCTCCTTGAAATAACATTCCAACTCTAGAGAGCATTTTATCTTGGATTTCCTTTACTATAAATAATGAAACTATTATCCTTGGGGACATGAATATTGACTGGTCATCTGTCTCTTCCAGCCAGTCCTGTGTCAGCATAAACCTATTTCATTTCACACATCGTATTAATACAGCTACTAGGTACAACAACAAAACTAATGTAGGATCCATCCCTGACTGGATTCTAGTTTCAGATCTCTCTATACAATATCTGACACCATGTCCTAGAATATTAGTGACTACCACCCTGCCTATACTATCTGAGCTTGTTCAACCATTACAAAAAAAAAAAAAATTATACTACTCCAAAACCATTCCAAATTTGACCCTAACACTGTCAACATACTCCTGAAAAGCATTAACTGGAATATACTTAAAACTCTACCCCTAGATGATGCCTTGCTCTACTTTAATAGTTGCTTTCAGTGTTTTTCAAAAATCATAGATACTCTAGCCTCCTCAGGAACTAAAATAATCAAAGCTAGCAATGCCCCTGGCTAATTAAAGCCACCAAACAAATTATGACTAATAGGAACAAGGCATGGAAAGTATGGCTTAAATCCAAAAATACATCTGATCTTACTCATTATAGACAATTACGTAACCTAGCAAAAAACTCTAAAGACAAGCAGCACTACTTCTAGAACAAGCAAATTAATAGAAATACCAATCCTAAAGTTTATTGGTCCTCTAGCAACAATCTTCTTAACCCTGGTACTAAACCTAACACTTGCCCACACCCTGATAAATCACCAGAACAAATTGCAAGTATCTTTAATTCTTACTTCATTGACACTATTGCCAATATTACCTCTACATTTCCCCATGCTCTTCATAGAATTAACACTACTTCTTCACTATCTTCTACTCACCACCCCTCTCCATCCACTGACACTCACTCGCCAATTGGAATATACCTGACTCCTACACTTCTTTTCACTTTCTCTCCTATATCCATTTTTGAGATATAAAAAAAAAACTTCTAAAACTAAAGCCCTGTTCCAACTCTGCTGATAATATCCCTGCCAAATTAATCAAACTTGCTGCAGATGCAGTGGTCTTCCCCGTTATCATTCTGATTGACAGGTCCATACAGGAATCTTATGCCCCTGGCCTTTAGAAAAAAAGCTATTATATTACCACTTCATAATGGTTGCCCCTCAGCCGATATCTTCAATTTCCAATCCATTGCTTTACTCTCCACCATCTCAAAAATTCTAGAAAAGTGTGTTCAAAAAACAACTTTTAGACTACCTTCTAAAATATAATCTCCTTTCCCCTACTCAGCATGGTTTCTGTCATGAACATAGTACATCCACTGCATTATTCTCATTCCTAGACATTGCTAACAAAGCACAAGACTTTAGTAACATTGTACCTGCCTTTTTCTTGAATTTATCTAAAGCTTTTGATACTATCTCCCACTCTATCCTTCTCTGCCAGCTATCACATATTGGTGTATCTACTCAATCTCTTAACTTGTTCAAAAGCTACCTCTCAAATAGAGAGCATGCTGTTAAATGGCAGAACTCCATTTCCCCTTATATTCGCAACCCTACTGGTGTTCTCCAAAGTTCCATTTTAGACCCTCTTCTGTTCAACATTTTTATTAATAACCTCCACCAAGCCATTCAGCAGGCCTCCCTAGTCCAGTACACAGATGACTCCATTATAGTTTGCTCTGCCCACAACTCAAATACTCTAAAGGAAATCACCCAAACTGCATTTACCACTGTAGAAACCTGGCTCCACAATAATCACCTTAACTTAAATCCTAAAAAAAATGAAACTTATGGTTTTAACTCCTAAAAAAAAACTTACCTCTCAATATAGCTAACTCCAAGATTCTTTCCCTTAACTCTACTAAAATTGAGTTAGTTACCCATACTTAGCAGTTAGGAGTAATTATAGATGAACATTTTAAATTTGATCATCACATTCAAAATAATATCAACAAAACTCACAACAAACTGGGCCTACTATATAGACATAACAAATACCTCTCCCTCTCTTCTAAAGAAGCATTGGTCTCATCATACCTTCTACCATCTCTAACTTACTAATTTGCAGCCTTCTTTAATGACAAAATTAGAAACTGCTATAATAAGATTGCTAAATTTGCTATATATACTCGCCACTCAACTCATCACCGTATTGTCCTAAATCAACTACAGTGGCTTCAGCTTCCTCATTTCCTTCTCCTCCTTCATCTCACATTCTTGCATGAACTTATATACAAACCTCAGGACTGTACAGCACTCAGTTCTCCCTTCTCCCTGCATACTCCAGCTCATCTCTATGATCTGAACACCAATACCTCCTCCAAGTACATAAACCCAATCTACCTGCAGGTCAATTATTATATTCCTGGACAATTTCCAAAACTTGGAATAACTTTCCTGCATCTTTACACTTTCAACCAACACATTCTATTTTTAAAAGTGCACTGCATAGTCACTTATCTTCCAAGCAGATTTGCAACTCCTCAATTCCCTCCTCAGCCATTACCTAAACTCCATCTTTCCAGCTCAATTTCTCATTATTTCAGTTCTTTTAAAACTCCTGTATGAACACTTCACTACATCCCCTCCTCTCATCTGTTTTACTCCTTCCCCCACTCTTCTCTCTTAGTCGCCACTATCCCTTTATCTTGTGAACCTACCTTGCTCCTCTCTCCCTCTCCTCTCTTTCACCATTTCTCACTCTTCCTTTACTTTACCTACCTCATTCTCATGCATTACATGACTGTCCACCAATCTTTAAAGGCCATGCGCCTCCTTCTCAGACTGCCCCACTTCTTTTTCCCCCTCCTGTATGCCTACCTCTACTCATTACTCTCCACTGCTAAACTCCATAGTAGCATGTTTTGCATTACATTCTGTATGGAATCATACTTCATAACATTAATTTTTCTCTCTATTGATTTTCCAACAAGTTTATATATTTTTGAAGATATTTCCTCTTATGTAAAATTATATTTCAATTTTGTTTTACTTTGTATTTTATGCATATTCCCTGCAGCTTGTATTATATTGTTTTTGTACTTAATGTATGTTCTCTGGAGCTTTCCTCCCCGGGCCTCCGCTGAAAATGGGCTACTTGGCCAGTGGACTTTCCCAGAAAATGAATGTCAATAAATAAATAGTGTGTGAAGCAAATGATATGTGCTAACTCATTGCTCAAATGGGATAATGTCATACCTTTCAACTTATTTGCTGAATAATTCTGAAGAAGACCAAAAATAACGGGAGAAAATTGTTCAAGATCAGATACCATTATAAATATTACATTAATTCACTTAAAAATTAACAGAACAACAAATTTTGTATCGACCTGCATTGTTCGAACAACATAAAAATATGAAACTAATAAATGGCATTATTGGCTGCAATTCTCATTAGTTTTCAAACAAATCAAAAATTCTGAAGAACAGGCACAGTTGTGAGAGGCATATGGATTATGTTCATATAGCTCTCTGATGTATATAGAGGAGAAATAGTTGCTTCTGTACTTGGGTTGGCATACACTGAGATTTTGATAGTATGATACAGGTTCTGGTATGTCTGGCTTACACTTGCTGCCATCAAATACCTTATTACATACTGTTTGCAAGCACAACATAGTTTTAATTTGTATCAGTAAAGTTTAATTTATTTTGCATCTATAATGTCTTTCAGTCCTTTATCTCTTTTGCCCAGCAGGCCTTTTCCATTAAAGGTAAATCCTTTGTGGGCTGTACCAATGCTTGGATAATAAATCTTTCTCTCTCACTTTCTCTCTCTCTCTCTCTCTCTCTCTATATATATATATATATATATATATATATATATGTATACATATATCTAAATATAGATACGCATGCGCACACACACACATACACACACACACACACACACACACACACACACACACACACACACACACACACACTAGATATTTTTATTTGTTTGTTTGTTTAAAGCATTCCAAATGTACCATGCTAACATATGTTGACAGTGGAAATTAATGTAGTTATGTTATACATTTTTATTGCAAATGCGAATTTTATGAGTAAGTTTTTGTAGTCATAATATCTAGTCATTGTCATTTGTATACTCAGGTTAGAGGTTTATCAGTTACATTATTAAAGGTTGGGTTTGGGGTTATGCAGAATGGACTGGCTTCACCTGAAAATGTCATGTACACAAGTTTATCCACTTGTTAATCTTGTTTGTGGCCTAGTTTGACTATTAAGGTTGGTAAATCATTTTTTGCTTCTTTTCGGTTCTATTTTTATGTGGATATTTGTATTGATGTTTCTCTATTATTACTACAAAGGTATCGCTTATGTTTAGGATGATTTCTCTGCCTGATTGGTCTCTTGCTAGGTATTCATTCTTTATTCCTTTTCCTAAATGCCCTTCCTTGACCTCTCCCACCATTTTGTTTTCATTTCATGTTAAATAATTTCATCAAAACACTTCAGCAAATTCATCAGTTTTAGAACTCTGGAAAGATTAGACTGAGGCACAGTTTTCAAATAAGTAAGTGCCCACATTCATGCATTATATTACTGGGAATGACAAATGTATCATATCCAAAAATTAAGTTGCATGCTATAATACTGCCACTGGAAAACTTAAAGCATCTTTCCTCAGGAAAGAAACATCATTAAGCAGGATGTGCCTTCCTCATTTTGGAGGTGGGACTCGGCTTGATGTGGTTCAAGATGTGCTTCCTCTGCTAAAACAGGAATACCCATCCTGATAATTAATATGAAAATTGAATCCCTCATACTATGGGAAAGGATACACCTAGGAGCTAGTAGGAGCTACAGTGCTCATTAGCTAATCACTTAAAAAAAACATTATAATGATGAAATTAACAATGGAAAATTATGCTGTGCATTTATATTAGATATTGCAAAAACAGTATTAATGTGCTATTAAAACATTTCACTAAAGCACAGTGTCACTACTAGAATAAAATAAACAGTTTCATGACTCAATGTCCATTTAGAAATAAACACAATTTAAATGGCAAGGTAGTAAGGCTGTAAAGTCTATAACAGATTAAGGTTTTGAAGTAAAGTCCATAACATCCTTTAAACCCAAAAATAATTTAAAACGCATCAAGAGTCCCTTTTCAGATGTGACCTGGGAACAATATTTAGTTAAATGACTTGCTCAATCACACAATAGGCAAATAAAGCCTAAGGGCCGGATTCATGAAGGCTTGCACGGAGTCTAAGAGTAGAGTAAGACTCCATGCAGCCAACATGTCCGCCAAGCAATCCAGGAACAGCTGCTTGGGGTGTGCAACAGAGCTCCCAAAACTAGTCCTACACGGACAGGGCTGGGATATGCAAATTACCTCAATTGCAGGTGAAAGCTATGCAAATGAGGTAAATTTGTGATCCAGGAAACCCAAACCTGTCCGAGTATGAGTAGTGTTATCTGCAGAAACGTACTCAGTTGAGAACTGAGTATGGTTCTGCAAATAGCAAAACGGAGCCTTGACAGCTCCTAAAAAAGGATGCATTTACAGGAGGAAGCATGCCAATGGCCAACAATATGGCCATTGGTAATGTTAAGTTATACAAAAGTAAAATAAAATAACTTTTTTTTAATATCCCGATTTCCAGGGTTTAAGCACGGCACCCTAAAAAGCAGAAAATCAATAATTAAGATCCACAACAGTGGATTTTATTGTAAATATGATTTTACAACGCAAGTGAATGGCAGGCTGAAGACAACATGGCCACCGAGTAGAGGTTGCTAAGGGGGGAAGCTCAGTCTAACAGATGTAACCAAGCATTAGTAGGCAATTCTATGCAAAGGAGGGTTAGGATAGTGAATCGCAAGTTTACATAGCAAATGAGCACAGTCAGTGGAGTGTACGAGTAGGATAAGGGGAATAACAGAGTAGAAGATAGGTGATATCACGAGTGGGGTATGTATGAAAGAAGTGAAGCTCATTGGAGCAGAGTGGCATGTGTCAGCTGTCATTTACACATCATTGAAAGAGGTGTGTCAATGTGTAGGTTAAGTAAAGGCAAGAAATTGAAGGTGTATGCCGTGGATAACACTAAAGTTTCTTGCTGAGTGGGTATGCGCATGTGTGCCCACCTGTAAACCCAAGTAAGACAGTGTGTGCACGTGTAAGCGTGAGTGCATGTGTTTAAGCCAGAGTAAACATGTATAAGGCTGTTTAAAGAATTGTAAGCGTGTTTGCGCTGGTGTGCGCGCATTTTAACAAGAATAAGCAAGTTGTAGTCCGTGTAAGTATGTGTGCACGCTTGTGAGCTGTTGTGAGTGTGTTTGTGCTTGTGTGCATGGCACTGCACCCCCGAGGAAACAGAAAGGAAAAAGGAAGCACAACAAATAGTAGGAAGCTACCAGGGAGTACTAGCAGAGCTAGCAGGTGAAAACAATCAGAATCAGGCAATTACACAGGCAGTACACTAGCCCAGCCCAGCCTAGCACTTAAAACTCTGCAAACAACAGTCCATTATGTTTCTCACAAGAGACACTGCAACATTGCAGTAAACTAATAGAAGTGAAAACTGAAAAAGCTTTACTGAGACAAAGAAATGTTAGGGGCTGCCATTGCTGTTATAAGGCGACATATGCAACATGCTGAGGGTGGTGACAATGGAAATGCTGCTGGAGAACCCACAGTGAGGAGACAGAGAAGAGTGTACAGGCCCAGGGTAACCTACCAGGGGCTACATGAGCTGGAGATAGTGGAGCGCTATAGAGTGGACAGAGATCTCCTGCAGCAAATTGTTGAGCTGTGCAGACCATGCCTCACACACAGAACCAACAGAGGGGAACCCATCCCAGTTGAAACCAAGGTATGTGTTGGCCTAAGAATATTAGCAACAGGTACCTTCCAGAGACCAACTGGTGATATGATGGGGATATCACAGGCATCAGCATCCAGGGTACTGCACCAGTTCCTGGATACCATGTCAGCACATGTCAGTGATCATGTATATTTCCCCAATTCCCATGAGGTATTGGCCAGCAATATGCGTCTCTTCCAGCAAATAGTGGAATACCCTGAGGTAGTGGGTGCAATAGACTGCATGCACATATGCATCAAAGCACCAGCCGGAGAGCAGGGTAGGGTCTACTTCAATCGCAAGGGCTTCCCCTCCATCAACTGCCAGGTTGTGTGTGATGCCCAGGGCATAATACTGAATGTGTGTGCTGTCTGCCCTGGAAGCTACCATGAGGGTTGGGAGGGTGGCCTAATGGTTAAGGTGTTTGCCTTACAAACACAAGGTGCAGGGTTTGAGTCTCACAAGGAATAATTGGCTAGGTTTAAAATGGCTCGCAAGGGCAGCTAGCCTAGTACTAATCTATTTCTATTTCTATTTCATGATTCCCATATCTGGCATCTGACGCAGCTGTACCAGACATTTGCCAGTGGGGACATTCCACATGGTCACCTAGTGGGGGATACTGGCTATGCACTAGAGCCGTGGCTGATGACACCCATCAGAAACACACACACACACCTGAACAGGAACGCCATAATGAGGCATATGCACAAACACGAAATGTAATTGAGTGTGTGTTTGGGCTGCTCAAGTCATGGTTCCGGTGTTTGGACACATCTGCTGGAGCCTTGCAGTACTCACCAACTACATGTACCCAAATTGTCATGGTATGTGCTATGCTACATAATATAATCCTGCAAAAACAGCTGCAGAAGGACCAGTATAGGCCTGGCCCAAACAGCCCCCCACCATTGCCAAGGTCATCACAGGCAGAGCGTGACTTAGAGGAGGAACAACCTGAGCCTGCCCCAGTAGGCAGAAGGAGGCGTGCCCAGTATGCTTTGGCCTTGGCAAAGAGGCAACACGTAGCACATACACTGGCTCAGTAGGAACTCTGGAAATGATACCTCTCTCTGATCCACACATAATAGTAAAAGGGATGCCTAAGTTGACACTACTTGCTTTCAAACATGTATAGGGAGTGTAGTATGTGCATCTGACATAGGCAGCCCTGCAGCACCACCTGAGGCATGATTGCCATGTGTTAAGGAATATAAAGCAGTGCTAAACAGCATTTACCACCATGTAGTATATGCAAACAAAATCGCACACACCAACTAGAACAACTGTGGTCAATGTTGAGTAATATTGGGCAACGTCCAGCAATGTTGGTGAATATTGAGCAATGTCGGACAAGCCTGGACTAAGTAGGGCATAGCTGAACAAAAGCCAACATGCTCATATTTGCTTAACTGGCCCTTAAGCAGTCTGGTCTGCTCAGTATGAAAATATAAAGCAGTGATGGGCCTTGAACCCAGGATACTGTGCACTACAGTTATAGTACTGAACCACTAAACCATGACAGTATTGCAGTGTTCAGCCTGTAGGAAGAAATGTTGATAAGTCTATGCAAAGTATCTAATGGAAGCCCTGCAGGCACAGCATAATTCCTGTCGAGTTATGACACAAAGGTGAGTCCTGCAGTAAGAATAGAACCTGACTTCCAACACACACAGTATAAATGTTAATATCGGTCATGTTCACACACATCAACAAATGTAGTGGACCTCAGATAGCAACATACTGAAAGGTCACACCGGGCATGCTCACACACTTGAATAAATGAGACAAATGTCAGGCAACAAAACATGGAAAGCCTGAACTGGGCATGCTCACACACTTAGGCCATGTCTGAGTACAGCAGTGGGCCACACATATCTGGCAGTTGTATGTGTTAACCCAGGTACCACTAAATATCCAACAATCCACCCTGTGCACACAGTTAAATGACAACAGACACATATATAATATAGTGGAACCCTGTCATAATCAAATATGTTCTGCAGATGCCTATGTTGTTCATAGAAACTGGGAAAGCAAAGACGATAAAGACCTGCAAACAATATCAGCAATAAACATTGTGCATCCCGAACATTAGCATAGGTTCAGAGGTCGATACTAGGCTATCTGCCCTAGGGCATGTACAAGCCTAGCCAGAGTGTGTTTGGCTTTTGCAACCCTGTCAGATTAGTACACTGTGCTTGTGAACAGTAGGTCACACAAGATAGCCCATGTACATTTAGGCTAGTGTGCCTCTGTCTAGCAGGGACACAGAAGATATCCCAGGGGTAAACATATGATCACCCATACAGTCATCAAGATGTCTCCTGTAGGTGGTCAGTGGGTGGCTCTGCTTATGTGAAACTGGGATTACAATCCGGAGTGAGTGGAGCCTCTGGGATAAGAAGCTGTCCCTCCAGCATGTCCTATTAACATCTGTGCTGAGGTATATGTCCCTGGAGTGTGTAGCTCCAAGGGAGTCGGATATCCTGAGGCGGAGCATGTCCAGTAATTCTGGATTGGGTATTTCTGTAAACAACAGGCACACATCATATCTGAGTAGGTGGTAAGCGACTGAGTAGAGCTGTAGTTACTGCATCTGAACTGTGCAGGGCATCTGTGTGAGTCCTTAGATCTGCTTGGTGAGGAACTTCCATAGCCAGTACAGTTGCTGCAGGTGTCGGGTAAGGTACACCCCAAATGTGGCATTGTAACCAAGCATGGTTATGATGAGTATAGGGGCACAATGACCTCACTCGATCTAGATGTGAAACCATATGGGGTAAGGTGGCCTATATAGAAGGTCTGTCCAACCACTTTGGCAACGTGATTGTCAAAGGTGACAGTATGAACAATTCATGTCCCCAAACCCCTAACAACTCCTACCATATGTAATGGAGTACTACCTATGTGATAATGTGTGGGCATGTACTTATTCCCAAAGGGGATGACTATGCAACTAATGGCATTTAGCTGTAGGCCATGGCTCAGGCACCAGTCATCCATCTCTGTGAGACCCTGTTTGAGTAAGCATGTGGCAGCTGGATTGATGATTATGGCACCCAGTTTGCAGTCAAGTGCGAACATGGTCAGCCATATTCCCCCTGTGGTAGCCTGTATGTCAGACAAATATATACTGAACAAGAGAGGTCCTAGGACCAAGACATGTGGGATGCCACGTGCAACTGGTGTATAGTCAGACATGGCACCTGCAATTCTGACCATGTGGGTGCTATCTCTGATCCAGGTAGCAATCCATCGTGTAAGATATGTGTCCATATCAACGCTGGTGAGCCTATGCATAATGGCAGAGTGGGTTATTGTGTTGAAGGGGTTTGCAAGGTTCTGGTAGGCTGTGTGGACAACTGTGCCTATGTCGATGGACCTGTTAACCGTTTAAAGAATACAAACAGATTCAAGGGGGAAGATCTGCCCACAGCAATGCTGAAATGTGTAGGACACAGTGTCTGTAGGTTCCCGATGTCTATGTGTATGAGTCCCATGACAATACGCTCCATAGCTTTGCAGAACAGGCTAGGTAGGCTTATAGGGCGACATTGTCTGTGGTCCATTGTGGCACCAACTCTGTGGAGTGGGACCACTGTCGCTGTACGCCATTCCTTGGGTACATATCCTGTAGTAACTCCGATATTGAACAATGATGTAATGTGAGGGTTACATCTGTCATGAAGCTTGTGTAAGATGCAGGCCGGGACACCGTCTGGTCCCATTGATGCTGTGATGTACACTTTGGGGAGGGCAGCACTCATCTGTTACTTTGTGATGTCAGGGAGGTTACACTCTGTTGGGATGGATAGTTGCTCTTTAGGGGGGATGGGGGGAGACATCTGCACTGAACCTGTTGGCAATGCCAGTGGGTTCAGGGTAAGTTTATTCATTATGCAGTAACTCACAGCATCTCAGTGAGTGTCCACCCAGGTTCCTGACATAACCGAAGAAGGCCTTGTGATCGTTCTACGTGTCTGGTGCAATTGTCTGTTAGAAGTGGCCCTTAGATAAGTTCATGAGTGATCGTAGCTGTCCGCTAGTAGAGATCACAGATGCCTTCCCTGTCTGGGATTGCATTCTATCATGTAGTAGCTTCCTCCTGATGTTGTACAGCGTATTAATGGATAGGGTCTACCAGACAGGTCCCCTGCCATTGGAGGAGTGAGTCCTGTTGTTATTTGGGATAGCACAATCCATGCAGTCCACTAGGTGTCCATAGAATGTGTATATAAAGGATTCAGCAGTCTAAGCCATATTTGCCACTGTCCCAGGGTCTCTGAAGGAAACCACCTTGCTTTGGTGAAGTGAGACATTGGCTCATGAGAAGTCCACCAAGATTACCCAGGATGGAGCGTGGCTAGGATGCTGAACTGATAGCTGCACTTCATTTCAGCTCTCTTACCTCAATACAATTCCTGACAGGAATTTTACAAAATAATATTTAATTTGAAGACGTTTTTATTACTAACTTATTTCTAATAACTCTGAGCATCTATAAGAAAAATTTTATTGTCAGAACTTGAATAATTCCTGTCAAATTAATTATTGGAAAATCGGCACCAATATCAGCTTTACAGCATGAGTCATCTAAGGAATACAGCACAAGATTCTTCTCTCAAAAAGACCTGCAATCTCTCATTACAAATATACAGGAACTTACAATAAAAATCGACAAGATGGACAATAAAATAGATACTTTTAAAGAAAAGTGCTCACAACAACTGGAACAGCTTCAAGAAATGTTTACACAGCAGAAAGGACAGATATCATTTATTGAGCAGTCATTAAGTGACATTAACACTAGAGTCCAAATGGAAGAACAACAAACTGAATTCTTACTTCAACAGAACACATATTTACTAGAAAAGCTTGATGATATGGAAAATCGGACAAGAAGAAATAATATTAAAATATATGGTCTACCAGAAAAATATGAAGGGGACAATATGATAAACTTTCTTACCACCTGGATACCAGATGTAACAAAAATACCTGAAGCTGTTTCATATGGTATAGAATGAGTGCATAGATCACTAGCAGCTTCTGGAAATGCTTCTTCTCCGAGTAAGAACAAGCCGAGCTCTATAATTGTGAGACTTTTTTCTACACAAGATAAAGATCTTATATTAAGAAATGCTTGGGCAAATTCTCCCATCAAATACAAGGATTCATTAATAAGATTTGACAATGATTATTCTACAAAGGTGGTTTCAAAAAGAAAAGGATTTCTACCATAAAAACCTTGAAGAAAAAGCAACTGAAAGTCCATCTTTTATTCCCAGCAAGACTGAGAGCTTTTCTACCAAATAGAATAAAAATCTTTGAAACAGTAGATTCAGCAATAAAATACCTTACCAACAACAACATCCTAACACATGAAGAATCTATGGACTGGACAATAAGTACACCAAAAAGAAATGCTGAAGTAAATAATTGGAAAACTGTTGAGCAAAAGAAAAAAAAACTAAAGGACAAATAATCTTACATATGTTATATTCTTAAAAAATCTAAATAATAATACTAACAACAAAAGAAAAGTTCTTACTGTCTTCAAGTTACACCGAAACAGGTACTGTTTTCAGTTATACTTTAAATGTCAAAATTAGCATAAATGTAAATACATTTATCTCAAATCACATCAATATACTAAGCATAATTTAAAAGTTACTCTATTTTTCATTATTATCCATCTATTATTTTCATATTCTTAATCAGAGTAATCAATGCATAAAAATGTTCCCAAATATTTATTTATTTATATATTTATTTATTTATTTTCTCTCTTTGTGTTTTGTTGTTTTTATTTTTCTCTTCTTTTTATAAAATCTTCATTAACTTATAATACTTTAATCAGTATATGGTTATATTGCTTAATAGGTATAGTAATGGCTGCTATATAACATATTATCAGGTGGGAGGGTGGCCTAATGGTTAAGGTGTTTGCCTTGCAAACACAAAGTGCAGGGTTTGAGTCTCACAAGGGATAACTGGCTAAGCTTAAAATGGCTTGCAAGGGCAGCTAGCTTAGTACTAATCTATGAACCTATCAGTTACATCCCTGACAGCATTACTTTTTATAAGTTAAAAGTGTCCCTGTTTGGATAAATGCTAATGCTGGGCGGAAATGTGTTGCTTTTGAAATGAAGTATTTCAGTTTAGATGTATTATAAGACTACTTTAAATAATCTTAAAAGATGTTCTGCCTTTGATCCATATGCACATACTGATATAGTCCAGTAAAAAAATATGTTTTAAGTGATATTTTGAGGCTATAAGTCAGGTGTGTTGTGGCTCCTGACATCCAGAGTTGAAAGATGATTGTGACTAGCTTAGATATCCTGTTGTCTTTTCTTTAGTAGAGAAATAAGGCATAGCATGTTTAAAATGCAAAGTTTGATAGTTCTGAACACTACTCCACAAACTAGAGTGCTTGCGTGCACACTACATGAGTTTGTCACGAAGTAAGAGAAGGGAAAAGAAAAAAGAAAAAACACATACCTTTTCCCGCTTGGTTCTCGAGACAATTTAACAGCCACAAACATCACTAGAAACTCGAGTTACTTATTGCTTGTCGCATTTACTTGTGTACGCCATCCCCTGACTCTTTCTAATTGACGTCTAGTCAGGAAATAAGCTAGGTTCACATTTAAAATACAGAAACCTAAATTCCTTCTAAGGAAACGTAAATAATATAAGAGGTTCATCTAAATTTACACAGATATATATTTTTTGAAGCACTTTCAGCTTATGGCTACTGATGTCTTCTAGCACCTTGATAGATAAGGACATATATCTGCTTGTCTTTCTGTCAGTTTAGTTTTCCAGACATTTTAGCTATCCCTTACTATGTTTTATACAGCAGAGTTTAAAGAGCAGAGATTAATCATCAGTAAATAAAATTACTGCTGTTTTACAAATTCTCTAAAGAAACTAGTAAATGTCAAGCAACTGACAGGTTTTCTTTTAAGGAAAATTGCTATTTCCCACACTGGTGCTCCTGCAAAATACTACTAATGTCCAGCTACCAAAATATGCCCTCAAGAGGACAAATGGGATGCAACAAGAAGGTTAAATGTACATTTAGCAAATCAAACATTTAAATAACAGTATAATATACTAGATAGAGTAAGTAAAAGCAATAATCATATAAACAACTATAATAAGTAACATAACAACCATGGATTTAACCCAATGTGTCAATTATACAATATTTATATCCCATATAGCTTTGAACTTTGTCGAAGCATCTGTGTTCTACACACATATTGTATTAAATCCAATTTGAGTAGAAGAGGGAGAGGCTTAGCCCACACCCTAATTTATTACTAAGTTAGCATGCATTATGAACATACATTGTGGCAGGTACTCAATGAGCTATCCATCCTTAGATGGCTCATGCTGTTCCCATTTGCTCATCTGAATAATGACTGCGGCTGTACTCTTCTTATTATATTACCTGGCTGTGACTTCACCCTTCTTATAATATTACCTGGCTTTTTGCATTATCAAGAATGACACAATACTAGTGTATGTGGGTATATCATGTTAATGTTAGTGTAAACAAAAATGCTTGACAATGCAACTGTAATTCTTAAACCTTTCTGCAGACAAATGTATAGCATTGTCTAGCAGTTGAGAGCCTGATTGTTCCTGATCAGCAGACCTGTATTTTCATGTTCCAATATGACTACATGAAAAGACGCCAATATTAGTCTGCAAGTTTAGTAAGCAGTAAATTCACCAGAGATTAATTCGAGGGGACACTTATATTATAGCTAAAGTACTTGACATTTGATAAATGTATCCTCTCAATGATGCATTCTATCTAGTCATTAACTGTAAAACAACTTTTCTGAGAAATATTGTTGTAATGTTAGTTAATCATTTGAATTAAATATTTCTATATACAGTCATAAAGCAATTACCAGGATAAATAATACTCTTGCAGTGCATGGATCACCATAGCTATCCTCTGATGTTAGAGGAAAAACAAGCTTCTTAAACACCTTTTTGATATAATAAAGGTATTACCCCATAGTTTAAATACATTTTGTCTATTTACTGCAAAATGGGTTAGGAATTTTAACCTGTGACATTTTCATACATAATAGTTTAAATCTTAGCAGCTTCCATTATTTTGATATGTTCTCCAGTATATTTTTTAAATACTATAATGAGAAGCTCCGGATGTTTAACTCTAAACTCTTATTCAGTCATAAGATTAAATTATTGGTGTTAAGAAAGCCAAAATTATATCTTCAGCACTTATTGTCAGCAGACAAACTCACTGGTTAAGTGTCAGTCTAAGCTGTAAGAGTTAATATGTGATATACATAGATGCTTGCTTTGAAAATGTGGTCATGTGCACTGTAGTTTTACCTCTGTACTGTGTCATATTGATTATACACAGTCCCTCTGAAAGTTGATAGAAGTGTTAACAACAAAACACTCAATCAAGTAACAACATTATAAGTAGTCTCTTGGATAAGGGAGATGTCTAAATTTTGATCTTGCTGTCTCCAGCCATGGGAATTGTCTTTGAAAAGCTGAAAAATGCAATCAGAGGAACATATTTAATGTCTATTAAAGAAATATTAATATACTTGTACATTGTATTGCATTTCAGTTTATGTTAAACATGAAATATGATGTGGTTTCAGAACTATTCATGTTTTTATTCCAATATGACTTTGCAAATACTAATTTAAACACTGGTTTCGGACTTGAGTAGTCTAAAACAATTGCACAACAATGGTATTGTATTATACAGTAATGTCAGTAAACAGTTTTCAACAGATGTATGAAATATACAGTTATAGATTTTAACATGATGTTTGTTAATACCCTAAACTATTTTGAAATGATACTACCTTAATTTAAATATTTGTACCTTTTTGAAACCTAAATATAAATAAGTATTATTGAATTACAATAAGATGAATAAAGAACATATGTATATATTTTAGCTGATTAGATTATATTAATATATTATTAAATTATCTTTATTTAAAAACTAAGAGGATAAGAGGAAACTGATCCAAATATCATTTGTGAGGGTAGAAAGTTTGTTTGGTTAGATTCACTAACCAAACAAAGAGGTATATTACCTCATAGCGATAGGGAATAATTTTTAAGGTTAAGTATTACAAGTTTGGAAGTTCTTTGTTTTTTTTTTTTTTTTATTCTATCACTTTGGTGTCACTCAGAAACATGCAAACATCATACAAGAAAAACTTTTTGAATTCTGTATCCAAGATGGAACTAAGAATAAACAATATTTACATAAGCTCACACATAAAACAAACTCAAAACTAGGAAATTAAATGTTTATCCATAAATGTTAATGGTCTAAATAATAGTAATAAAAGGAGAAGCCTATTCAAGTACATAAACTTACATAAACCACAAATAGTTTTTTTTACAAGAGACACACTTATTAGACAGAGATATAAACAACTTAAATATTAATAATTACACAGTACTAATAAACTCTCAATACAAAACAAAAAAAAAGAGGAGTAGCTATACTACTTCGCAACTCAACTATATCACCTAAAATAATTACTACGCATCAAGATACATCAGGTATGTTTTGTCTAGTTTCAATAGAATTAAATAAGAGAATATATATGTTAGTAAATCTATACTGGATCACAGGACTAGGATTAAAAACAGTTAAGCAGCATTTTGAAGAGATAATTCATTTAACTAAGGGTAGCCTGATATTGGCAGGAGACTTCAACTGTATAATGAATGAAAAAGATACAGATTCTAAATCTAAAAAAAGAAAACAACCCATCTCCAAAGCACTATCAAAATTTATAGATACATTGTATTTAAAATATATAAATGAATTTGCAGAACCAGACTCACTAATCTTCACATTTTATTTTCACAGATATAAAACTAACTCTAGAATTGATAGAATATATGTTGCCAATGACCTAATAACAAAAATTGATAAAGTCAAAATTATAACTTGTCCCTTATCTGATCATAATGCCATAGTTTTTGAGATAGAGCTTACACCATTTTATTCAAATCCCATTACTAGGATACCTTCCTATATCAAAATTGACAGATTTCAAAGAATTTTATGAAGAAACAATCAAAAACTTTCTAGAAATAAATTACACAGAAGATATTTCAGAAATATATGTATGGGATTCATTAAAAGCAGTTACATATGTGAAGATATTATCCTGGTACATAAATAAAAGGAAGTTATACAATAAAGATATGCTAAACTTACAAAACAAAGCAGATAAATTGAAACTGGAAATACAAAAGGGTAATGCTACTCAAGTTCAAGAACTTACACAAATCAATAAGAAGTATACAGAATTGCTACATCATAAGATTATGATTAACTTAGAAAAGATAAAAATGAACTCATACTCTACTAATTCAGCACACCTGAGACACTTAACTAATAGAACAAAAAAATAATTAAATCTAAGCAAATAAAAGAAATATTTATTCCTAATACTAACAAGAGTTACAGAACTAAATGATATTTTAGAAGCATTCCGACTCCAATTTAACATTGATAATTCCATAAATACTCAAGATACACCTACTAAGGATATAAAAAAATACTTAGAAAATAATATTCATATTAAATTAACACAAGAACAAATAGACATTATAAGCAAACCAATCAATATGACAGAATTAAAATCACAAATTAAAAAGCTCAAGACAAATAAAGCACCTGGCCCAGACAATATGCTTCCAGAAATGTATAAATTAATACCCAATCAAGCCATATCCTTATTATTAAAAGTATATGATATAGCCAATAAAGATTTGAATATACCACCCTCTTGGAAATATTCATTGATATCCCCAATTATCAAACCAGATAAAGATGAGAAGCAGTGTTCCTCATATAGGCCAATATCATTACTCAATATAGACTATAAGAAGTTTATGGCTATATACACAGATAGGATCAAACACTTTCTTCCTTTCTTAATTCACAAAGATCAAACAGGTTTTACTAAAGGAAGAAATACTTCAGATAATATTAAAAGAATACTAACATTAATAGATTATAGCAAACATAAAGTCCTAGATTTAATCTCATTAGATATTAATAAAGCTTTTGATGCGGTTAACTGGAACTTTCTTTCACTAGTTTTAAAAGAATATAACTTTCCTTCTAATTTTAATAATCTTATCCAAATACTATATGAAAAATCTACTGCATATGTTAAATTGGGATCACATAGATCAGGCCCTATAACAATCAAAAAGGGAACTGAACAAAGTTGCCCTTTATCACCATTATTTGCATTACTCATAGTACCCTTTGCAAATCAAATCGGATCAAACAATAACATAAAGGGCATTTGTATTAATAAAATGTTAAACCTTAAAAAACAACTCTTTGCTGATGACATACTATTAACTCTCTCAGATGCAAATGAGTCTTTGAATGATCTATTTAACTCCATGAATAAATTTCAAAATATTTCAGGCTTAAAATTTAATGAAAACAAAACTAAAATTATGACTTGTAATTGTTAAAAAAAATAATATAAACAAAAGATTTTCCAAATATATAGTAACAGAAAGTAAATTATTATATCTGGGAATAAATCTACTCAATGAATTAACAGATTCTCTAATATTTAACTATAATAAAATACTAGACAAAATAGAACAAACAATTGGTTACTGGAATAAATATATCTTTTCAACAACAGACAGATTATATCTTATTAAAATAATCATATTTCCCAAAATACTATACTTAATACAAAATTTTTCATTGCCACCTCCCAAATATATTATTCAAAGATACAATAAACTAATTTTAAATTTTCTATAGTTTGCAAATAAACCCCGTATAGCCTTAAATAAACATTTGCCAGATTGGGAAGATGGTGGAATTAATTTACTGGATATTGATTGATATATTACCTCACCTGTTATTAAAAACATAACACTATGGTTAAATAATTCATACACACCTATATGGAAACAAGCTCATGAGCAGATTTACCTAGAAATCAATTATAATCACATACAAGACAACTTAACAGTAATACCATCACTCCTTATGTGGATGTTAAAATTTTTAGGGAAAAGGACTAATATTAATGAATTGCCATCAAACTATATAAGCTCTACATTTTCAGTGTTCAAAACATATATAAACAAAATACCAAATATTAATTCTTGGATTTTTCTTATTTTCCCTGTAGCTTTTACACCAAATATTCTAGATACATTCCAAATGTCTAAAATAAATATACTTAAAGAAGAAACATTACTCTTTTGGCATCAACTTATAGAGACTAACAAATGAACAGATAATTTATAATTATAATATGAATAAAGACAATTGGTTGTTTTTACAAAATCTAAGGCATTTTCTTATAAATAAAATAGAACAAATGCAACCTTCAGTTAGACATGAAGCTCCAACACTCACTGAATACCTTATTCTTATCACAAAACAGCTTTATCAGGGCACAGGTTATTTGTCTAATATCTATAAAATTGTTAAAAAAACAAAAAACTATCATGAAAAATCATACTGGGATTATTATACTTTAATAAACAACCATCCTCCAATTGAAGAAGAAAAAAGTAATATTCTAAAATCTTCCAAATTTTCTACATTATCAAAATACTGGCAATTATTCACTTGGAGATATCTACACAGAAGTTTCTATACACCACATAGGTTAGCCAAAATGTATTCTATTGAAGATCAATGTTGGAGATGCCATACCAAGATAAAAGCAGAATGGCAGCATGTTTTTTATGAATGTATATGTCTCAATATGTACTGGAAATCCATTAACTATTTTTTCAGACTGTTTATAATGATAATTTTCAATTAACAAAGTCTTTAATTTTATTCAACTCTCCTATTCCAAACTGTGTACTAAAAAAAGACACTAAAATCTTATGGTCACTATTGGCAATTTCACATAAAATCATAACTATGCACTGGAAAAATGAGGCTTCTCCTACATTCAAGGAATTTGAGAAGTTAACAACAACAGTTGCTCACATGGAAATATTAACAGTGAAGAACAAAACTAAAAGATCTACTTCTTACTATTACTCTTGGATGAAAGTACTGGAAATACTCGAAAAGATCGAAGAAGATTTATCATCTTATGTTTCTAACTTTATATAATATAGAATTTCAATGTTATTTGCATAGACACCAATGTAAATAGTTATATAATGGTTTGAAGTTAGTAATGTTTTAGAATTGTAAATATGTTATTTATCTTTATTTCATGTAATGTTTAAGGCATCTTATTTGAAATAATAAAAAAATATTTAGCAAAAAAATAAAAGATTACCCAGGATGGGTGTGTGGAGGGTATATGTATGTCCAGTGAGATAAATGTATGTTCTGACCTTACCAATGAGGGGTATATCGCTGGTGTGGAACATAGAGTCCCCATGTTGGTGATGATCAGGTCCAGTATGTATTCCCCCTGTGGCTGTGGTGACTGGTTGTGCCATAGCATATGAGTTTACAAATTGTAACGACTGTTGGGCGAGGGTGTTGGGGCTTGAGTAGTATCCTCAGTCAATGTTTGTGTATTTGAAGTCACCCAGTATAATAGTGTTTGTGGAGACCTTCATATTCTCCATTGTTCCCAGGAAAGCCGAGTGTGGTTCCTGAGTTTGGGAGGGTGGTCTGTAGTAGGCAACAAACTGAAAGGCAGACTTGCACAATGGTAGCTGTATATGTATGGCCTGTGATGCTTTGTGCAGTGCTACAAACCCGGAGGTGTGTGTATCTGTGATGTATATGGATACTCCCCCTAGTTATGTTGTCTGTTCCGAGTTTTGTGGTCAGAAAGCATGGTATAAAACATAACCTGGTAGTGCTGGTGTGCATTTGTGAGCCTGAACCAGGCATCTGTTAGTGCACAGATATCGCTATCCAACATAGTGAGGAGAGTCCTGAGTGGGCGCAATATGAGGGTAACACATCTGGGGTTGAGCAGCATTACCCTCAGTTTCATTTAACCTGTAATGTCTATGGAGGTGGGTTTGTCTTTTGAGCCCTGCTTAAAAAAGGCACTATGGTGGTATCAAGAGCATTAGCCAGCATTCGAAAGTCCAAGGGTGACAGGTGCAAGCTGTCCATAGTGAAGCTATGTGGCATGTCGAGCATGTCACCACAGGCTGACAGACACTGGATCCCCAATGACTGACACCAATATGTTAGCCAACTATTAATTGTGATATGCTTGTCTGTATACTGTGACATCATAATTGGTAACTGTAAGATGCTAGACAAGGTCAGGGTCATACTGGCCTGGGCTACATAATCAGAGTGTTCCCCTGTGTATCATGTCATGTGGTCCAGGGAGTAGCGTCTGAGGTTTTACACACCAGCATGGACAATGATGATGCCAGTCCTGCACTTGCTTTGGAATGACCTGAGTGCATGTGTTATGTGGCGGATCCTGGCACCCGACAGACAGCTCAAAGTGACTATTCCCTTGTTTGGCCTGGTGAGCGGGACGTCAGTGTGTCTGACAATAAGTGTCCCCTATGACAAGTGTATTAGGTGTGTTGTTTAGCCTGAAGGGCAGTGACTGTGTGGCACACTGATATTGTGAACTATGTGATATGTGGGTATTGTAGTGGGGTAGCATTTGTGTGTGTCTGCTTTGAAGGTCTCTGCTGCTTAGGCAGAGTTCATTTACAGCCTACGAGTATGTTTATGTGTGATAATGTGGTTTGATTGCTGTCGCTATAGGTTTATGTGAGACTGATATGTGGTGTGTGTGGTTACCTTCACCACCTGATAGTCTGTACCAGTCATGGGTCGAGAGAGTTCAGCCCCCTGTATGTCGATATTGGTTCACCTCTCACATATATGTGAGTTTGTCAGGAGGAGGAGAGGGTTGTCTGTGTACATGAGGCAGATGTGACATTGTGTCAACATCACAATATTCAAAAGCTGGACTGGAGAGTACCCATGAAACCGACACCTGGACATGCCAGGATATTATGATGACATACTCTGTAGCCTGATCACAAAGGATCAGTAGGGTGTTAAGTGTGTAACAGAGTATAACAGGGATTAGTGCTCAGGTGCAGTGGTGTTTTGTAAAGAGTAGCTGTGAAGGAGTCCAGACTGAATCATGACACCTCCTTCAGCTATGTCATATATAGCAATGTACACCCATATATGTCCAGAGTCAGGGCCAACTGACTGACAATGCCGACATCCTGTCAGACAGGCCCATATATACATACCCACCTCCCACTGACGATAGTCCATATCATCATACCAGGAGATATCACATGTAGAATGGCTGAACAGCTCCCCCCAATGCCAAAAGCATGGCAGCAAGTGGAATACATTGTTTCCCAATATGCGTCATGCATAAACTACAGAACAAACAGACCCTGCACCTGAACAGTCAGTTGAGCCTCACCCTCTCCACAGGATCTGGAACCGTTGAATGTGGTACAGCAACATATGGCACTCCCCACAAGTGTTGCTGCACAACACACCATGGGACATATAGTCCAGTAAGCCTATGAAGTCTGATCTGCAAGGCCATGGAGTCCATCATGGTTAAGTCATAGACAGAGCTATAGGAAGCTGACAAACACCCAACCCTACCCACTGTGGTATGTTCATGTGCGGATCATGGTTCCCAAACATGCTAGACTGTTTGCAAGGCAGGCACCCAGGACATACATCACTGAACAGAGCTACAAATGTCTCACATAGACTTTGAATAGCCCTTTATCAACATCCCAGACACATGTAGTATCCATACAACCAACAAGCTGTGCATAAATATGTGTTGACATAAGAAGGAATGTCAATGTGTCCACAGATAGATCACACAAGGTAAGAATCCTGAGGTACTGTTCAAGCTGTTGACACTTGCCAACCCACATGGATCATTACTGGAATTGCATAAAACAGAGTGTACCACGTTACCTTGTCCAGTCTGATGATGTCACCATCCTAAAAATACAGCAGGAGAAAAGAGGCCCCCCCAATAAAGCATATAGCGTGTCGTGTTAATGTGTATCTCTCTAGTATCATAACATAGTTAGGTAGGGTTTGAATCCTGCAAACGCTAACTGTGCGAGGGTGTGATGTGTGTATGTGTGCAATTTCCTTTGAGGAAGAGTGCCCATTTTGGAGACTGGGAAAACACATTAAAAGAGGTACATTCCTCTTTGGAAAGTCTGATGATGTCAGCATCCTACAAATGTAGCAGGAGAAGAGAAACCACCCAGTAAAGCATATAGCACACCGTGTTAATGCGTATCTCTCTAGTATCATAACATAGTTAGGTAGGGGTTTGAATCCTGCAAACACTGACTGTGTGTGTGTGTGTGTGTGTGTGTGTGTGTGTGTGTGTGTGTGTGCGATTTCCCTTGAGACGAGTGCCCATTTTGGAAAGTCTGATGATGTCAGCATCCTACAAATGTAGCAGGAGAAGAGAAAGCACCCAGGAAAGCATATAGTGCGCCATGTTAATGCGTATCTTTCTAGTATCATAACATAGTTAGGTAGGGGTTTGAATCCTGCAAACGCTGACTGTGTGTGTGTGTGCGTGACACTGTTGGTCAATGTGATGTGTGTTTTGCTTTTACTATGGTATGACATATCATGATTAAAACAGTATGTGCATTGCACACATCAGGTATCTGTGTGGAAAATAAATATGTGTACATGTTCCCTCAATCGGTACATAGGTGTGAAGCCTGCATACTACCTGAATACATTTGTTTCCTTTGACAGATTGTGCCGCTGCTTCTCAGATTGTAGGTCACATATGTATGTATGTGACAAGGCCGTCCACTGTCCTAATCTGTGGCCAAGGTCATCTGTGCCACACACACCCCCATGAAAGTTACTATAGAGTAGTGTGAGTGAGGGTATATGCCTGGAGTGTATATCAGATATGTTCATACACAACAACGACTGGCAATAATGGACAGTCTTTATAGGTGTACAACAGCCTTGTGGAAATGCATTCAGGCCTCTAATGTCTTATGTGATATACCAAGGGACGCCACAATACCTATGTATATGTGGATACCAAGGGACACATGACAGAACACATGGCTGTATGTACACATTGGTACCCAGCATACATGCTGAGGGCTACCACCTATGTGGTACTGATGGGATAGTATGTATAGTAAATGTGGATGACTATGCCATAGTCGGCTTACTGCTATACAGCATGTATCGGACAACAGGTATCTGTCTGTATGATACCCTTGTGTAGGATATGCATCCCATCCAGGTAATGCATTGTAGGCCAATGCATGCATTTCCAGATGTGGATGGACATATCCCTAGTGTGTTTGCATGTACCTAAGGGGGCTATATGCCAAACAGGTGTGGTCCTAGGAGTGGGTGGCGGTCAATACCACTGGTTACTGTTATAGTATAGTACCGGAAGGGTCCAACTGTTACTGAGTTCCCTACAACTGTGTGTCATTTGTCAGGACATCATGCAATGATTGCTTATAGTCATGCTGTTGAGGTTGTGTATACTACCAGACCACAAATCATTGACAGATATTAACAGTATCACCCACAGCATAGTGTCAACCCATGCTTGTACATATCTGTAGTAGAATGCATACTGGCCATTGAAAGATACTATGAGATGTTAACAATGTATACAACAGGGTATGTCATGCATCCCATGTGTCCACTACGCACGTACATGCAGACAGTGTGCACACACCATGTTCACAGATGTACACTTGCTAATCTGTACTGCACACATCACACATGTACTGTCCACTCACTAACATATGCTGGCAACACATTGCACTTCAGCCAAATGGCACATGGGTGGACAATACATACTCAGACCTAACAGTGGTGTAAACAATGCTACATTGACAATCAGAGCTTTGATGCATAATGCCTGCTCAGATATACCTACAAGGATATCATTACATTTTCCTGTGACAACTTGCTAATATCGCTACACTGCTATAATGTCACCCTGTGCATCAGCACCATGTTAGCCTGTTCCTGCATCAGTGTTACAGATGACAGGAGGTGGCACAGGTGTCATCATATGCATAGGGTGTGTTGTTGTTTGCCAGAGCCTGACATTGACCCATCCAATCAACATGTCTGTGTGTGTGTGTGTGTGTGTGTGTGTGTGTGTGTGTGTGTGTGTGTGTGTGTGTATCTGTGTGAGGGACAATAGTACAGCATGGGCCAATGTTGATGTAATGTGTGTGTGTGTATGTGTGAGCCCTAGTTGTCTGGTTAATGTGTGTGTGTGTCTGCATGCACACAGCTCCACCATGTGGCTGCCATATACGGTAGTTTGTGGGACAGCCACAGACTGCACCTGCTAGGCTGTACAGATCACTGTCTCCGGCCATGGACACAGTACCTGTGCCTGGCAGGGGTGCTATGGACAGTATCAAGTACCAACCCTGACTGGGTACTGTCATCAGAGGCAGAGGTATGATGACTGGACCCATGTCCCTGCTGGGACTGGCCAGAGCCACGTGCACGTGGTCTACTGGGACGGTCAATGGACAGGCCAGCCCCAGCATTGCTGGGGCTTGTACTGCCACTACGGGAGTGGCTGTGAACTGTGGGCCATCCACGACCACTGCCAGCTGTTGCTGTTGCTGGCATGCATCCATGTTGACATCTCAACTGTCCCGCACAGTCCTGGCTCATGGAAAACACATTGTGCAGGGCATCTAATGTCTCCCCCCAATGTCTATCAATGACCTTGGTGTAATTCCAGATGGCACCAGCAAGGTCACGGATGCTGTCATTGATAGCGGTGTAATAGGCTCTTTGCACCCTAAGTCCCTATCTGGTGTACCGTTCCATATGTGCCTGTGCCTGCATTACAGCCCAGAACATACTGGACATTGTAAGACCTGTGAGGGCACGTCTGCCAGAGGCAATACGACCAGCGGTGCTCCCCCGAGAACCCCTGGACCTCCACCTATGTGGTACCATTCCAGGAATCCAGCTATGGCTGCTGTGAGGGGATGCAAGTGCCATGGGTACCACACTCTCCTTGTCAATGCCAACTGTATGCTGTCCCTCGCCTAGGGCCATTGGTGATGAGGGATGTATTGACAGTATGAGTGTGCACATAGATGGGGTTGAACACTGTGTACTGTCGATTGGCGGACCAACGACAGACCCTGTCAAACCTTCCTGTGCCAGAATACATGTCTCATCATCACCACTATTCACGGCAGTGACTTCAGGTTCCCTGCTGCTTTCAGCCACCCCAAACTCAGCACCTGTGAGAGGAAGACAAGAAACACACTTTACAGCCTGCACATGATGTATGCACACAAATACACTCCTCACTACAGCACACACACACACACACACACACACACACACACACACACACACACACACACACCAGCAATCCAACACATAATAGTGGGTGAAGGTGGGTGACAGTATCACAAGACAAACAGTCACCACACACGTGTCAGCATGCAGAATATGTGTTGCACAAGACCATGCAGTTCAAGTGTAGACGCCCCTATTTAATGACAGTATACATGGCTTTGATGCATGTGTGTAGTTGTTCAGTGATTGCCTACACCCTGGAACACAATGTGTACATGGACACAATATTGCTGTGCAAGTATTATCAGCTCTGCATTGCCCTGTGCACCATCACTCACAGGTATACATACCATGGCTGCATGTGTTATCTGTGTGACACATAGATTTCCATGTCTGATTACAGTGTCTGTGTCCATAGCAGATAATAGTGTGCACAGGTGTAGCACATGCATGCTGTGTACACACACGGGATGAGTGGTGCATGTAGACATGAACTAATCCCAATGCTTGACATGGCCATTGTACAGTGGTTATGGTGAATGTGGGACATATTGCAGATATGTCTGCTACACGACTGCAACATTAAACACCACACATACCCAATGTATGTCATGTGACCTATACACCCACTAGCATTCCAGGACATATATGTGACACTTTGTTCAGATGGCAACTGCTGTACATATTGTGTATACTGGCATATGTAAGCACACACACAACATGCTATGCATATTGTGTATAGGTGCATATGTTTGCACACACAACATTGAGGTGCAAACCAATGACTGCTATGAATAGTACTGTGGTGACTGTAACTGGATGAGGTGTAGTACCATGTGCCATCATCATCATGCATCTTGTGGTCTCTCACAGCTACTAATGTGTGACAGACCACTGCCTAGCTTGCTGTACCTGAACTGCAGTGCCGTGGCTACATTCACAATTACACAGCCACTTTGTACATGGGTGTGTGAGGTGCCCAATAGGGAGCATTGCCTAACCTGACTGTGTTATGTGTTGAAGAGTGTTGCACAGCCCCATGATAGGCCTCTACCCCTGAGGTACATCATGTGTGTGTGCATGACATGTGGGATACTGAAGTGTGACCTTACAGCATGTGTGTGGTAATGCCATATGTATCATGTTTTCGTATAATGCGTATGATAAACGTGTTATGTTGTGTACAGCTGTAGCAAATATGCCAATCCAATCTCCAGTACAGTGTTGCCAAAACTGTGTCTGAAGCTCTGTGTATTGCATGTCATTGAGGCAGCTACTGACATTACTGAGCTGTGCAATGTCTTACAGCAAACATGCACGGCATGCATTATGCATAGGTGTGTTACGTCTACATGGCCTACATCTCACCTATGACATGCACATTTCATTACCAACATTGCAGTTATACCACCCTCACCAGCATGGACCGTCTGCCCTGCTGTCACCCCAGAGGGACCTACAAGAATATGATTGAGGCCGTCAGTGGCCACAACTGTGGCATTGCTACTGTGGGTAGGCTAAACTACAGTAGAACAACAGTCAATAGTCACAGGTGTACAGATAATATTCAAAATATCAGTACTGCACAACACTAGGCAGCACAACTGCTAAACATACTGTACACATCTCACATAGATATAATCTAACAATACAGTTAACTGTAGTCTACAGATAGGGAATGTTACCTGCTCGCTCCATGTGAACATGCTGGGTGGCTCCGGCCTACATGACAACACATGCCAGTGGGTGTTGCTGCTGTTGTCCAGGAGCAACCACGCTTAGGAGCAGCTCCTCCACTCTGGTGAGGGGGGGATGAATGGCCACCCCACCACCTGTGGCAAGCTGTTGTCTTTGGATATCGGACGCACGCTGCCAGACATGTCTAATTAAATCACTGCAGTGATGGCATACCTGCTCATATGTCCAGTTATGCATGCCTATGTCATTTACCCGATGAACAAGGTCCTGCCACAGTGCAGTCCACTCCTGCTGGTGCTGGCAGCTTCTGGAAAACAGCATTGTGTAGTGCTGCACCAGGCTTTGCTGTATCTCCTCTTCTTCCGCTGCTGTGTACGGCGGATTGCATTGGTGGGCCATCTGGCTGAAAGAGATATGAACAATATGTGTGAGCGAGTCCTGTGGCACACTTCACACCTTTAACCACAGATATCACTTTACTGACATATATACCATCCATTTGTCTGTCTGAGGATACACATGTTCAATACCACTTATTGGTTCTCAGGCCACAACTGACTATCAGTGCCTGGCACATTCTATATATCAAACCACTATACAACAGTACCCGGCACACTGTTTGTGACACAATGCACAACCTCACCACAGGGGTATATATCACGCCAATGCACAAACAGAGATGTCATCCATTGCAATGAATGTAAAGTACAGTTACAGTAGTACCAGCCAACCACCTTAGTTGCTGATGGCATAGCCCTGCCTATGATATGTGCACAGTTGTTACTATAGGTGGAATACTGCTGTAACAGCGTATATATGTTGCTAGATACGCACATATACCCCCTAACACACATATGACTGCTGCCATGATACAGGCATTATTACACACACATCAGATAAACATACAACACACCACTGATGAGCTTTACCTGTGTACCATACAGTACTGTGTGCCACTACTTGCAAACCCTTATGCTTGAGTTATGTCCTCTCTGCAGACTACAGGAAACACAGAAGACAGTGTTTCCAAGCAATGTGAACACACACCATACTGTGCTGTTTAGGCCTACAGCTTCAGGTAGCACTACAGTTCATATGGGAGTTGGATTCCCAGCAGTGCCACTCAGTAAGCATATATGTATTGCTTTTGCCTACAATGAGACACCACAGGCGTCAACAAGGAACTACGTCACATCGTATGCCATACTACTATGTCTGCCTAACAGTACAATACACATCTTTTGCTGGCCTCACAGCTAGGATAGACACTACCATGTCAGATACAACTTTACACTAACCTATTACACCTTTACAGACCTTGCACGCATCCAGCGTGACACTTATTCAACCTCACATAGCAGGTATTGCATTGAGTGCATGTGTGAGTGCATAGTGTCATTGGTAGGTAATATGCTATTGGCCCTAGGGCCTACAGCTGCCTAGCCATATGCTACCCTGGCCTTTGACACACATGTACTTTGATTTTGCTTGCCCCTGTCAACCAGAACCACAGAGGGGATTCCTGGGGTGTATTGCCAACCTCCCAACCAATCATCAGGGGTATTTATGACAACTGCTAATGAGGAGCCTTGTTTGCTATTGCTAGGTGATCTATTCCAGTGTATGGCATATCTCTGGGATAGGAACCTATCCCTCCAGCATGTGCTGTTTATTGAGCTGATGAGGTTTGGGGCCCTAGAGCATGTATCCCGTAGGGATTGTGATATGTAGCCATGGTGGTTATCACCCAGCTATGGGTCTGACATACCTCTGTATGTCCGGTATGCAATACAGTCTAGATGAGGTTTTGTGAGTCAGACTGCATAGGGCACCTGTTTGCAGCCAGTATTACCGTTTGTGAGGTATGTCTGTGGCCTTTCTGCCTGCTGTAGTTGTCATGTGAGGTACATACCACACAGGGCATTGTGATGAGTAGAGGGGAACACTGACCTATATTTCCCTAGATGACACACCTTTTGTGATGACCCGTACCACATAGACAAATTACAAGACTAGTGTGGCACTGTGATTACCAAAGGGGAGGCTACTGTCCGTCTGTGTCCCATGTTCCCTTCTGACACCTTCAGTGTTAGGCAGGCTACCACCTATGTGGTAGTTACTGGGTAAAGTGTTTTGGAATGGGGTATGGCACTGCAGTATCAACACTGATCTTCAGTCCATGCCTTGGTCAACAGGCACCTGTTGCAGTACGTATGACCCCGTGTCTCCCTCTCAATCTCTTTCTCTTTCTCTCTCTATATATATATATATATATATATATAAATATATATATATATATATATACACACACATCTATACACATACATGTAAACATCCATTTCTGTACATATAGATGCACATATAGGCACATATACTGCCCACCTTTCATGGTGGGGATATCAATTATGCAACAGTTGTGAGACATACGGTTATGTAACAATATTGCACAGTGTTGTGCAGAATGTATTTGGGTGTTCTCAGGACATGTAGCTGTAGCAGGCCTCACTGGCTGTAACACAGCAGATCTGACAATTCAGTCCCACAGCGTTTAACCACCACATGACATACCAGCACTGCTTGCTGTTTTCTATGCCACACACCACAATCTACATAGATATGTGCACACAGCAACCTTCAACAACATATATATGTCCACCCTTCACTAACACTTGCAGTATGTCCCTTGCCCTATGCACATGTGCATATACATATAGATACATACTGCTGCCAGATATGGATGATTCACAGTATGTAGAGTACCCTTCAAACACATCAATCGGATGCCGGAAAATACATATCTGTTACATACCTTACCTTTGTATTTCTGACTTCCATCTGGTGTAACTGTTGAGGTTGTTTTTTTTTTTTTTTTTTTTTTTTGGTCTGGGTTTCCTCTGTGTCCTGAGGTTGGTCTTTGTTATTCGGTGTATGTCTGTTACTGCCTCTTTGTCTTTGCCTGTGTCTCTGTCTGTCTGTCTCTGTCTCTCGCTCTTGCTCTCTCTCTCTCTCTCTTTCTCTCAGTTGCTGCAGTGATAGTATTGCATGTGTGGACAGCAAGTACAGGCTGCTTTTCTAGTTATCTGCACATGTGCATGTGATGGCCTCTGCACCAATTGGTGCCCACCATTTAGTAATTGAATGCAGCCTGCTGTGTGGTAATTGCAGTACTCACTATGATTACAGGACACTGCTATAAAATGCTAGTTTAGGTAGGCATAGCCCTTTCAGTTTGCCTAGGTGGTGCCCATGCTTGCTTGCTGTGGACACTGTTGTCTCAGTCAGAAGGTTGGTATATGTCTCATATCTGAAGCTAGGGTTGTAGCCAGTGATATGCATGTTGTACTGAAACCTGACTGTTGCTTCTTCCAGTACACTCTTCTTAGTGTGTAATTTTACTCACACCTCCAAATGCTAACACAGGATACATGGGAGTATGTACTTTCTTTTCAAATTAGTAAATTAACTGCCATACAAAAGTAGTTATTGCAATGTATTCCTATGGCTTTCCTATTTTCCCTTTACATTCCCTCATTGTAATGCATGATATATTTCTTTCAGTACCAGGTTATTGTATATCTGCTGCGGCTTAGTGGTACTTCATGCAGTGTAGTGTGTCTAAGGTCTGGGGTTCGGGAATGATGGAGGTGTTTTATTTTGCTGCTGAGCAGAACAGGGGCCCTGCCATATAGAGTGACTAAAGCACTTTTAAGCAGTCGTAAGTGAGTTTGCGTGGGTTTGCGTGTCGCTTAGCAATACTAAGCTAAGCGTAGCTTAGCTTATCTTATCTTAACAATACTAAGCTAAGCTTAGCTTAGCTTATCTTATCTTAGCAATACTAAGCTAAGCACACACATGCACACACTGCTACAAAACCACTAACTACTGTTTACAAGTGCTTACTCCCGCTAACCCCCGCACTCATTTCTTTTAGAGAAAAGTAAATGGGGAGATAGGAATGTGGTGATAAAGTGGGCACAAAGTGGGGTAGACAGTAGGGAAACCTGCTCAGGAAGTACAGAATGGGTGTGTGGAAGCTCCATAGGTGCCCATTTCTTTACCAGCAACAGCTGTGCATATGTAATACATTAGGAGTGAAATTTGAAACCTTCCACCCCTGAGAGAGGGGTGAGGACTGCAAAGTATGCCGTAATACCAATTATGAATATCAGGCACATGCAGTGTTTGTGAACTGCTATACTGTCATTAGTACGTTACTCACTTCAGAACAGTTTGCGGTTTGTTTGTATTGACATTAGCACAGTCTGCTCAGGACAACTGGACATATTTCAGTACTGAGTATGCCTACCTACACCCTTGGTTGTGACTGATTACACGGGTATATAGTACTTTTGGGTAGGGGTGCAGAACCACACAGAGCATTTTCATTATCGTGTGATGTTTAGCTGGCTGGACATACAGAGTTGCTGTGTACCTGTTAGTCTATCAAGGCAATTTGTCTGTCTGAGTAGCTCCCACCTGTGGACATATCCAGATGGTAGACAGAGGTTAGCCTACTATTCCTTGTCTGTGCACCACACCAGTCTTTTCAGAACCTGAACAATGGCTTTGTCACAGGTGGCTGCTAGCAGTGCATGGCTACATCCTTTGATATTTCTGTGTTGTACTCCTACATAAGGGCATGCTTGTGGAATTCCTTCTACAGCTATTTGCAGAGTGTGTAACAGCAGAGAAGCTGATATGCCTGTGTGTTTCTGACTCTTCCAGTCCTCAGATACTCTCAGGTATATATTTGAACAGCCTCAGGGAAAGGTACATATAAGTGGGATATACCTGTAATATATTACAGACATTTTTCAGTTGAGACTTTGGGGGATTCTGAGCATATGTATCACTACACCTTCTCTGACGTGCAAGCAGTGTCTACTCTCACTTATTGGCATTTTTTATTAAGTGTGATTCCCCACCTTTCTGCCTACTGTTAGTAAATTTCACAGGGAGTCAGAGGGGCTCGTTTACAAATCAGGGACATCCCTGTAAATCAGTCACAGTTGTGAGGTCTGGCCGCTGACCAATTCACATATGCCAGTGTTTATCCTGCTCTGGCAGTGTGTGAGGTTTGTAAGGTGCTACTGTAACATTATTCCCTACTAGCATGGCTGCTTCTCTTATCACACTCATGTAATGCAATTCCACAACAACTGCTGGTAAAGATCCACAGAACAAGCTTTGTGTTATGGCTTTCCTATTTTCCCTTTACATTCACTCATTGTAATGCATGATATATATCTTTCAGCACCACGGTATTGTATATCTGCTGTGGCTTAGTGGTACTTCATGCAGTATGGTGAGTCCAAGGTCTGGGGTTCAAGACTGACAGGGGTATTTTACTTTTCTGCTGAGCAGCACAAGGGCCCTGTCATACAGAGTGACTAAGGCACTTTTAAGCAGTTGTCAGTGGGTTTGCGCGATGCTTAGCGATGCTTAGCTATGCGCACACAAGCTCACACTCGCACACCCCCGCTAACGACTGCTTAAAAGCGCTTACTTCAGCTAACCCCCGCACTAATTTCTTTTAAAGAAAAGAAAATGGGGAGATAGGAAAGTGGTGAAAAAGGGGGCACAAAGAGGGAAAGACAGTAGGGAAACTAGCTTGGGATGTGCAGGACGGGTGTAGGGAAGGCCCATAGCTGCCCATTTCTTTACCAGCAACAGCTGTGCATATGTTCGAAATTTGGTGTGAAATTTGAAACCTTCCACCCCTGAGAGAGGGGTGAGGACAACAGAGTATGTTGTACTGCCAATTATAATTATCAATTTACATGGCCAGTGGACGTATGTGCGAAATGGGCAGCTATGTATGGGGCGTAATTTTTTTGTGGGAACAGATTGCCCTTTATTTTTTATTTTTTTTTCAGGTGAGAGTGGAATGTGAGATAGAGGATGTAGGTATATTTGGGGAGGTAGGTTGGGGAGCTAAACAGACAAGACTAACAAGATGCATACAGGGGTGGAATTTGACACATGGGGTGGGTGAACACAATTGACGGGGAAGGCTGTTTGGAAATCGTAAGCCCATGAGCCCACAGATGGTAAGAGTGGAACTGAGATCCCCACCCATGGGCAGTCACCACTACACCTTCACAGCCCTGAGGGTGGCTGTGCTGAGGGCTGTTTAGGATGGGCAGGCTCACCCAAGAGATGCACCACTCTCGCCTCAAGCTGGCGTAGGGGATCAGTGACTGAACACTGGATCTCCCTATGCACCAAAGCCCGGACCCTTTGATGGGTGACAGGTGACCCTTCTCCGGCCACGCTTGCACAGTGGGGACGAGCCCCATCCCCCTGCAGAGCTTCCACCTGAAGGTGGCACAGGACCAATGGAGGAGGGGAGCCCGGGCTGGGCACCGGAGCTGCTGGTGCCAGGTGCACTCACCAACTGAGGAGGGACAGGTGGATCCGCTGGGACAGGCCTTCCCATACATTCTGTGATTAGGTGTGTTTAATTACAACATAAACAATAACATTCCAGATTAGTTGTAACAGCATACAGTAATATCCCCATTAACCCAACACACCAAGGTTCCAACAGTTGAACAGCAAGCATAACACATGCATATACTGAACGACAGTGGATATTCCAACAGCATGCAGGGATGTTTGGTTCAACAGGCCACCATGAATGTGGTGTTTGAACAGGGCACATGCATTAACATGAATGCAAATATTTATAGAACAATAGGACATATGTCCCAACAAATATTTAAGATTACACATACCCATTGAGGTGTGGAATTGCATGGTTTATGCACAAACAGTAGGGTGTAGAAAAAAACCTCAGTTAACATCTTATAATTACTTTTAGTCTACACTACATTCCTAGTGACTACAAGTGTATATCACCTACATGTATTATTACACTTGCCACCATGCATTAGGTTGTGTAATGTGTTTGGCTAGTTCAATATATACTTGACCTATATCTGACATACTAACTGTCCAAGATGTAGATGTTACTGCTACATATTTCATGATTGCATTTATATTTCTTTATCTACATATCTGGATGTTTTCACATGATATTTTCACTTCAATTTGTACAGAACCCTGCATTTATTGAAGCACACTCACATTTCTGGGGAACATATTAGCATGCTACTCGTGTGCCAGATTTACTTATGCATGCCAGCCAGTAACTGACTGTTGAGAACTGTATATATGCTTCACAGCGACTAGCACTTCCATCACCCACTTTAGATGGGACTGCAGAACTCTGGGTTGCCAGCACTTTTTAAAACAGTACTATTTATATAATGCAAGGGTACAACAACATTTCAAACTAAGTGACACATACACACTCCGGGTTTTAAACCTTTATTACTGACATTACACACTTTTCCACAGGCTCACTCCTTTATTTGTTATAACAGTGCATATGGAATACATATTCAAGACATATTATACCTTTATTAATGGGTTAGAACACTCTTTTTCAGGCTCACTCACTTATTTTATATGACAGTACCTGCAGAGATTTTATTCCAGACATATGTTACCTTTCTTAATGGGTTACTACGCTCTTTTTCTGGCTCTCTGACATTTTTTTATGACAGTACATGCAGAGGACTTATTCAGGCCATTTTTATGGCTGTATTATTGTACTACAACACTTTATTTCATGCTCTCTCCCCTATTTTATGTAACAATACATGCAGAATAATCACTAACCTGCCTGGTGGTGCAGCCTTAGCAGCCTATCAGCATAGGCTTGCTGATTCGTAGCACAGTCACCTGCAGCTGTAAAGTAAATGAAGGGATACTGAGACATACCTATCCATTATACAGAATCAATTATCAATTCTTACATACTTCATTCCATGGCTACATACTCAGTCGTGGGACATCCTGCATCCCACAGGCCTCCTGTATCCATTGGTTCAGGCCGTCCTGCTTCCATCTCTTCAGGTCTGCATCGTGGTGATGGACCTGCTCACCAGTGCGAGGAACATCTGTGACACTAGTGAGGTCATGAGCTAACCAGTTCCAAGCCTCAGCCTTGTACTCTGTCCCTTGGAACTGGCCCTGCAGGAGTCTTGACTCATGACAGTGGACAAGGAGCCAAACCATGTATTTTGACTCCTCGATGCCCCAAAGCTGCGCTCAGAAGCGTGTACCCTCTCCTGCACCTGCCATTCTAACTGAAAATGTGAGCTACAATCAGTTATGGTGAGTATTCCCGCCTATGGGGCTTAAATATGCCGCATTTCCCACATTTTTTTGTGATTGGCCGTTTTTGAGAATTCTAGGCTGACTGCAGACCTGCTTAGTAATGGTTAATCTACCATTTCTAAGTATATGTATGCTAATAGTGGCTGTTTCTCATAAGCTGTCTATGCTTAGTGGTTCTGTACTTTGACTATGATGCACAGAGTCCTGGGTTCGAACCTTGTCATTCATTTTATTTTAAAACTGTCCAGACAGGTTAGGGGGTGTGGCTGCATTTAAGCAACTTTTCTCTACATTGCTCCATGGTGCCCTACGGTGCCCTGGTTGGCGCAGCACGCACGTCCGTGCAAACGCATTGAGCTGGTTAAAGCGCTATTCAACTATGGGCAAATCTATTGTGCTGGATAAAGCACTATTAAATTATGGGCAACTCTATAAAGCGCTGCTTAACTGCAGGCAATTATATATCAGGATCCTTTAAAAATATATGTTTGCTTCACTGATACATTTGCCATTTCACTGCATTTTAATAATATTGTACTCATATGTCAGGTATTATTTCATATACTGATTTAGAACATAAATAAAAGGGGAGTGGTGGGACTCGAACCATGAATGCCTACTCTTTGTGCAAACACTCTACCATTATGCTATTACTATTTGGTGTGAGTTGCATAAACATTCTTTCTTATGTTCTTCCATGTCGGAATTGCTAACTACAGCTAAGCAATGGGCACACCTGCGCACACACGCACAAATACAGGCAGCTATATTGCATATTTCAAAAAATATATATTTTTAATATGTTTTACGTTTTATGACTGTGATGGGGGTTTACAATGTCAGGGAGTGTGTTGTTGGGTGCAAGGACATTTGAGGGGGCTCGCTCTTGTGTGTTTTACTTGTGCTTTTTGATCATTTGCAGGGGATTGGACATTTAGACTGCTCGGCAGTTGGATACGCCCCCTGCTTTCCTACATGGTCCGTGTAGGACTTACGGTTGAGTCAGCGTGCCCTCATTAATATTCATGGTACGCTGACGTCATACCGTTCAACTGCAGCCTCCGAGTAAGGCTTATTTAGTCTTACACGGAGGATTCGTGAATCTGGGGATAAGTGAATCAAACTCTTTACCATAGGAACCACAACTCACAGCTTTAACCCTCTGCACCAACTGCTATATGTTCTTACTAATGATAAAAATCCCAGTATTGATTGCATACTATCACTTAATGTGGAAGCAGACATTATTTTCCTAGATGTGCCAGTCACTGTTGTGGTCATTCCAACCTACAGGATCACATGGTGCAGCATAAAAGGAACAATCTCAAATGGTGTGGGATATTGAATAACAGAAAAAAAAACATATTTCTGACCACCACAAACACCATATCATAGAAACTGTCCATTCACTACAAACAACAGCTAGAACTGGAACTGGAAGTTCATGGGAAATCAAATATAAAAATTTGAATCTGCAAATGACCCCAACTACTACCATCCACCATCAATTGAGAAATGTAGAGTGATTATTTTGAATTTATCCAGTTACACTTCAACAGTACTTCCTGGCAATTTCCATGGACCATACTCTGATATTTCTCCACTTATATCACTTTTCACCCTATATAGTATGTCTTTTCCTTTTAAGAATGCCATAGTTTGGACTATAATAATTAAAGTACCTACAGTCTCTTTTCAGTGGTTACCTGGGTGCAATATTTAGTGAAGTGACTTGCTCACACAGTAAGCAAATGAGGGGTGAGGAAATTAAACCTTGTATCACAGGACATACAGTTCATAGCTGTAACCCTCTGTGCCAACTGCCAGCTTAAAAAGGTTAAGAATAGTATAGTAAGTCAGCAAGTTATGTAGCAGTTAGGCAATAAAGGCAAGGATAGGGAATTTAGATATAAATGTTATTGTTGCATGGATAAGCTTCTATTAGACAAACTCAAAAAGAGTTAAGATGAAACATAAAGCCCTGCAATTTAAAATCTTTATGACAAATGGAAGAGATATACATTATTTTTCTGTGTAAATACCCTCACCTTCCCAAAATATGGTAACTAAATACTGTATTAAGTAGACTTGATATATTACCATTCCATCACTTAACAGTAGTAGAGGTAATGTTTTCATTTAATTCAGTGTTTTTTCTCCTAGCAGCTGACTATCACCTGCCACTGGTGCTACTTCCATATCCACCAGGTCTACATAGCCCTGTACCTCCATGATGAGGGACAGTGAGGAGATAAAGGCATTCTTGTACAGCATCATCTTACAGTGAGGGCAACTTTTACTTATGCTTTAACATCCCAAATTCTCCTTGCACACACCTGTAACTTTCCAGTAGGTGGACACGAAATGGGGGCATATGGTATATCTCTCCACCTTTGTGGAGATTCAGTCAATGCCACACACTTATTCTTACTTAGGCCCATCCCCCCTTGCATGTCCTAGACTACTCCAGCTATCTAATGTGCAGGAATGTGCTTGCCACCACCAGGATAGGCAAACCTATTCTTAAACTGCAATGCCTTAGACACCCAAACTTCTAACCAATCATCTGGGCTATAATTAGGACTTTATCCCTCTATACCATGGCATCAGTATAATAGTAAGGGTAAGATGATTTATGATCTTTTAGTAATAAACCAAGTTACAAACCTTGAAAGATCAGTCCTCTTTTTCATTCATCAATTTCATTACAGCACTTAAATCCTAAGCACTTATGAATCCACCAAAGGCATGCAAATAGCAGAGTTAAAACAAGAGTAAAACAATACAGACAAAATGTGAGATCATTATCAAAATAAGATCACTGAAAACAATTTAAAAAATAACCAAATAAACACATAACTTGTAAAATAAACTGGTAAATAACACTATGGCAGAATAAGATCTAACTCAACTGACACTAGAAATATGCACCCTTTATTAAAATATTGACGAGGTTCAAGGATGCTTTACAAAAATTACATAACAGCAACCTAAATGTCCCAAATAAAACATATTTAGAAATATTCCATAGCTCTCAGAGATAATCTTGCACACATGTTGGTACTTCCCCAAATTACAGACATGGAATCTGAAATATTTGGTAGAGTCATTAAGAAGATGCATACTATTTCTGGTGTTCCCTAATGTGCACCTGGAAAATCCTGTGGTCCAGATGGTCTCATTTCTGACTTTTTTTTTCATCAAAACATTATAGAACAGTTTATATAATTCTGTTATGGCTTTCTGTATAAGCCACTGGTACCATTCCATCAATCTCTGAGGTGGCTAAAATGCTAATGTTTCTCTTTCCCAAACCTTGGAGAGATAAAAACAACTTTGGAAATTACAGCTTCATATCTTTTCATGCAAATTAGAAGTGAAAATATTTGTCAAGATCCAGGCTAACAGAATCAGATCTTCCAATAGGCTTCAATAAAGTATTTGACATAGTCAAAAGGCAGCATATTGAGAAGATCATATATATTATGTTTCCCAGCTGATTTTATTAAGAAATATCAACTCTCATTTGCATATGCCAAAACCTCAGAACAAATGCCCACTAATAATGCTCTGGCACCACAGATCAGTATTACTAACAACACTCATCGGGCTCTTCACTGCTCCCCATTCTGTTTATACTGGTGGCATTCTTGCTTAAGAGACTAACTAGAAAATGCCAGTGTCATGGCATCCCCTTTCTTGTAGCCCCTAATTTACTCATTGCCTGGTTTGTGGATCACCATATAATTTGGCTAGTGTAGCCAAGAAAATGTCTCATGCTTACTATTAATACAATTAGAGAATGATCTGTTAGATCAGCATTTTTCTCCTTTCTCATGAGGCATGAGGATTGCACAGTGGTGCAGCAGTAGCAGTGTTGCCTCATAGCAAGAAGTTCTCCAGTTTGATTCTCGGCTGGCGTGCCTTCTGTGCGAAGTCTGCATGTCCTCCCTGTGTTCGTGTGGGTTTTCTCTGGGTACTCCAGTTTCCTCCCTCTTTACAAAATCATGCATCTGGAGTGTTTTCTCAGGCCTATACTGAGAACTGGCTTTGCTCCAAGTCGGACTTTCCCGGCAAACAAATACATGTACAATGATATTCAGCCTCACTTGCCTTCCCTTTTGTATAGTAACTAACAGAATGTATCTATTTAACTGTTAATTTCTCCCTAAATATGTCAAAAAATAATTGACATTAATGTGAAACATATTCTTTAGATGATCTTATGAATAAAATGTATTCATATAAATAAGTATTATTTTCCCTTTAAAGTAAGACACAGATTGCAAAAATGTTGATCCTTTCCAAGATCTTATTTATTCTTCATCACCTTCCCAGCATTATCTTTTGCAAATATATTAAGCAATTTCAAGCAAAGCTTTCTGATTTTCTCAGAGATAGTCAAATTCCAAGAATTAACAGGATAAATTAATTCTCAAGAAAAAAAGGATGATCTGGAATTGTCCAGCATTTTATAGTATAACATTGCTTTTACAGAATGGCAATAACTGAGAACCATGTTGGATAACCAAACATTTGGTTCCCTATGGAGATTGCCCTCATAGTTCAGGATAAATACCCCATGATGCAATGTCCTTTTTATCAAGTTTGAGATGTAATGCTATGGAAATTTGGTTTGAGAGATAGTAGAGGATTTGAAAAGAAAGCCAATGGGCACATTTCCCTATACACCAGAATATGGGACACCCCAGTATACAAATTGATAACAAAGTAGTGATTTGGTAGACTTGGATTGTTAACTATGTTATTTATATCAGTGGTTTTATGAATAAAATGATGAGTATATTTCATTCTTTACAAGCTAGTGTCAATGTTTATAATTATGCGCATAGCTACAAAGCTTACTCAAATCAAGACCAACATGCTGCTGGGATTATTCTTTCAGGGATTGATAATTAGAGTGTAGGGAAAGTGAAAGAAACAAGGGGGTCCTAAAGGAAAGACCAGCACTAGTAGAGTTTTTAGTAGAAGCTAGAACAGAAGCTGCCATTAAAAAGGCAATAATTAGAACACCATATAAAATATTACGTGCTAACTACAAGAATCAATCAGAGCAGATTAGAAAGGATTGGGAAGAGAGCTTGGATAAGCAATTCACAAAGAAACAGTGGGAGGACATATGTATGTCTCTTAAATATGCAAAAAAATCTAGAAGATTTAGGATTTTTGCCTGGAAATGTCTGCAGATATATTTCTCTACCCCAAGTAGACTCCATATAATTTTTCGTCAGGCAGACAGCAAATGTTGGAGGTGTGATGGGGAAGAAAGAGATAATTGAGGATATATTTTCTGAGATTGAGGTGGATTGGTAGACTTTAAGGATTGCCTGCAGGATGCACTGTCAGAAATGTTGGGTGGGCAGATTGATCTGATGAGGGAGATAATTTTTCTGAGCTATCATACAGAATCAGAATTGTCTAGGCATTGTAAGGCCTTGCTATGTCTAATAATGGTGGCTGCCAAAAAAAGCATTTACTAGAAAATGGAAGTCAAAATCTAAACCAGCTATACTAAAAGTAGTGAATATAGTAACATAGATAAAACAACTAGAACTGAGGTCTTTAGAAATGGGTAAGAGCAAGCTACATAGGAAAAAAATGGGAATTGCAAGAACAATACATACATGGGAGGAACAAAGTTTAAAAAGTGGCAGGACTTAAATGAGCCATATCATGTTTGACTGAAAAAGATTTGGTAGATTATAAGTGAAGTATAATGTTTGCAACTGGGAGTGTGTCAGTATGGTTTGTGATGTAAAATGCTTGCAACTAGGATTGTGTTGGTGTTGTTTGTTTTCATTTGTATAAATGTATGATTGTCTGTGTAGTAAGTGATATGTTAATAAAGATGTTTCTTGTTTAAAAAAGACAGGAATTGAATAATGTATGTAATGTTGCTTAGGTTATTGATATATAGCAATATATGTGAAGTAAAATGTTCTGTTAATTATGGTGTGATTACTTTTATATGAATGTAAATTTGCCTATGTCACAACTAATAATTCAATAAAGGAGTTTGAAAAAAACAAGCAGCACCTAAGCTGAATCTAAATATACTGATGTTATAGCAGATAATATTAACCTAATATATGAGCTCAGGTAAAAATGGTCAACTATTTTACCTGATATCACAGGCAACGAATGAGAGCTGATTCGTAGTCAGTGCATGACTAACCTTTCAGTGCATGATAATTTTACATAGGTGAAACTATCTTATGTGTGACAAATGTCTCCCTTCTTTTTGAAGAATGATCATATTTCCACTAGTGACGCATGCTGGTGGTGTAGGCAACCATCAGATTACTTGCATGTGATTTGGAATTGTCAGATTTCCCCTATAGCAGTTAGCAGAGAGGATTAACATTATGAGCTTCTTCCTCTGGTATAGGGTTTGATTCCTTCAGCCTTCAGTTACTTACTGTGGGACCTTGAGCAGGTTGCTTAACCAAACAATGCTTTGACTTTAGTGGAAAAGCTCACTCATCCTCTGGCACTGCTTACTGTGAGTGAAATATTAGTTTACCTTGCTGTGAGGGAAAGGTTAATTTGCATGTGATTTCTTGTATTTTGTATTACTTTATTGACTATTTCTATTTTGTATAATGTGATTTGTTTTCTTTACACTGTGCTTTACTTGTATTCTGCATTTAATTGCATATTAAAACGTGGACGAGACCACAGCTGTGTCTCTTGTGAGTCAAACAGACTTTTCCCACTCTCCCACCCTGCTGCTGCTGTGTTCTTAAACACAACTTTCTTTCTAGTCGCCTGCCCCTTATGCTAATTTGGACACATATCTCCTTCCCTCTCCCCTTTCACTGACTGGTGTGAGTAAGCACAAAATTATCATTTTGTGAAACCACTCCCCTTCAACTATTTAAATTTATTGGCCATCTCACTGTATTCCATAGAACCAGAATACAAAAGTGTCCACCCCCCTTTCAGTCTATCTTGCTCTTTTAAAAGTTAGTGGCTCTCCATTTAGACAGCTACAACTTAAGGTACCCCCTTTCATATCTAACTGCTTAGAGCAAACTGCAGTGTTTAGAATATTAACCCATTTTTTTCATCATACATTTAAACATCTACTGCAAAGACTACCAGTTATCAGACAGCCTGCATTCTGCCTCTCAGTAGTCATCTTGGGATTAGTGCTTCTGTTTTCTCCTGGTGAGAGAAGGAGCACAGGGACATTATTTTCTGGAGACTGCTGATTATCAGAAATCCTAATAACTGTTTTATAGGTAACAGCTTGAAATACTGAGAGAAGAAGCAGAGTGCATTGATTCCTGTTTGGTTGGACAATGAGTGTCTGGTTGCTATTCAAGGCATCTACCAGGAAGATGCTAAAATAAGCCTCCAGACTCTTGCATCATCTGGGACAAGACTGTGGATCACCAAACAGGCTGTAGCCTGCTTCTTATCTTGGGATTGGTGCTAGTTTTGCTTCTGTCGAGAGAAGAAGCAAAGGAGCACTGTATCCCAGCAGAGTGAAGCTGTGGTGAGACCAGCACTATTAGTAGTCAGGCAGTAGCCATTCATGTGACTCCCTTCCTTTCATCATTCTTGACAGGCTAATTCTTTGTTTTCAGTAAGTAATGATTGATTTGTTTCTAACTTCAGAATATCTGACTAAATACTCCTTCCTTAAATTTTCAAGTCTGTGTATTCATTTTCCCTCAAGTGTTTGGCAGTGCTCTGTACAGACTCAAACACCTTGAATGACATTTTTCCTGTAAAAGCACAATTGAAATTCTCCACAATCTAGTTGCACACAGGACAACTAGCTATATTGATAAGCACTGTCCCCATAGTTGCAAACCAGATACTCCTGGCATTGATTGATATTTTGTCTGCAACTGTCTAATCTATAAAAAAGGGTATGTTGTCTTGGATATGAACTGTCCCACTGTCTGCATTACCAGCTTAGTGGATATGGGCATCCTGAGGCAGTGTAGAAATTGCCTCAAGTTTACTGACAACCAGTTCATTCTCAAACAAACTGATATGGTATGTGAGAGATGTATTTACACAAGGTTACTGGATGCAAAGCTTTCATATAAAAGTAGTCCTAATGTCAATACAGTTGTCAGTAGTACACACGCTGCACCCATCACACACAATTCAAAGCTGACGTATGCTGACACACTTAAATGTAACCTTCCTAAGCCACAAAGACCTCCTAGATGAAGTACACATAAATACCCTCAGCAGCCCCAAATACACTCTTTCAAAACAACACCCACATCAACACATAGAGCTTATGGAGCCTCTACCTCTAATACCATAAGGCAAGCCACCACACAATGCAACATTCTAGTTATCGGAAAGTCCATCATGAAACACACTGATCTCCTTCTCACCAGGCTGAGTAAGGACAAAGTTCAGGGGCTAGGATCTGCCACATTATGCACACTTAGGACATTGGACCACACATACTAATATGACTCAGTCATAGCCCATGTGGGAGTAAATGACCTGAGATGCATCAAGCTAGACTATATGAAGATAGACATCATGGAGCTCATGGAGTTCATGGAGTATGTGTCTTAGGCTGATATGAGCCTAGCACTGAGCAGCATTTTACATTCTCCCAGGATGGTGCCACAATACGAACAAAAAATGATTGAATTTTATAATTGGATTAGTTTCTGATGTCATTCTAAGGGGTGAAATATTTGTCAGCATGGAAGGACATGGGCAACAGACCATGCTGTTTTGTCAGGGATGGTCTGTACCTCTCCCCTCTAGGCTTTCAAATATTGGCTAAAACTATGTCTTTCCCATAGTGCCTTTTTTAGGCAATGCCAAACTGAAAGTACTTCCGACATAGCAAATCAAAACCAAGAAAATCTAAAGGTATTACTGCTCAGTACTAGGAGTCTAAACAAAAAACTCCACTCCCTAGAAGCTGTCTTCACCCTAGAAAATGCTGATATCTGTGAGGTCACTGAGACATGGTTTAAAGCTGCAGAGAGCACACCAATAGTGGAAGGTTATAATGTCTTCTACACATTTAGACTAGCTACTTCACAGACAGAGACTAAAGGTGTATCTATTTACATCAAAAATAAATATACTTCAAGGTTGGCCAAACAAAACAATGCACTTGAGCTATTCCGTGTTCAAATCACCATAGGCAAAATCCAATACCACTTCCTTGCAAGCTATAGGGACTCCCTCTATGACCCATAAAACCCATACCATGTATTTAAAGTTATTAGAATCACTAACCATCCAACCCAATACCATATTCATGGGTGACTTTAATTACCCCAGTATTAACTGGGAATCCTGTAAGATACCAAACATACAGATACAGAGATTCCTGGATTTTGTAAACACAAACTCCCTTGACCGGATCGACAATGCACCAACCAGGGGTGCAACCATACTGGATCTGGTCCTCACTAATATAGGAGACTGCTGCAAACCCCCTACTTTAATGCCTTCCCTGATAAGTTCATACCACAAAATGGTTTCCTTTGAATTAAAAATAAAACCTGGACCCCTAGCTAAACCTGGAATATGCAGTAACTACTCTAAGTCTAATTCCTGCTATTAAATGATAACCTGACAAAATTTCAAGCCCCCATAAACACTGAGAACACTGCTGCCTCTGCAGAACTGCTCACAGAAATGCTGTACAAGCATGTTAATAGCTGCACAGAGGCAGCTGTACCCACCAGGAAAAGTACAGAACTTACTCAGAAAACAAGTCACCCTGGTGTGATCACACAATCAATAGGCTGTATAACAAAAGGAAGAAAATCGTGGCAAAAATAAGGAGGTGCAGTACCCTGCAAAACAAAAGCACTCTCATCAAACTAAACAAACAACTCAGAGGGCAAATAATGTCTACCAAAACCAAATTTGAGGCAAGTTTGGCCTACCAGGCCAAGTACAACCACAAAGCATTCTTTAGCAATATCCGCAACCTCAAATGCAATACACAATTGTGTGCAGAGCTCATTGTAAATTGAGCCACCTATAATGACCCAGAATATATAGCAAACCTCCTGGCTGATAAATTCAGCTCCAACTTTACCCCTCTCTTCCCCACAACCTTCCCTCAGGAAATACAATTAAATAAAACCCCCCTACTTTCACTAGGGAACAGGTCCTTGATGCTCTCTCAAAGACCAAGACAACAGATTTTAAGGGATAGTAAACAATTTTTAATTGAATTTTATGATTATTTGAAACCACTTCCATCTGACACTCCATTTTATTTTGTAACTCTGGATGTTACTAGTTTGTTTACCGTCATACCTAATGATGTGGGTTTTCGATATGTTAGTGATTTTCTACTTTCCCATAGCAACCTATTATCTAAACAGGTTGACATATTATGTCTATTCTTGGAGACAGTACTTGAGAATAATATTTTCATCTTTCAGGACAACATTTATTCCCAGAAAGACGGCGTAGCTATGGGTACGCCGTGTGCGAATAGTTACGCAAACATTGTCATGGCGTGTTGGGAAGAGCAAGAACTATTTACTTTGGATAGTTTTAAAAGATCTGTAGGTTTCGACCGCAGATTTGTAGATGATTTGTTTCTGGTTTGGAATAGTGATGAAGAAAGTTTATTGAAATGTTTTGAACATATCAACACCTCTTCTCATTTTTTGAAGTTTACTATGAATTACTCCAGGACTAATATCTCTTTTTTGGATGTTAATATCGATAGATTACATAATGGTTTAGTTAATACTGGTATACATAGAAAAATATGTTATCGTAATTCTTTACTACATGGAACCAGTATGCACCCTAGGCATGTTTTTAGGAGTGTTGCTAGAAGTCAGGAAATAAGAGCCTCTAGACTAAATCCTTTAACTATTGGTTATGAACAGGAATTAGTTGACCTGAAGGATAGATTGTTGAATAGGGGATATGGTTCTATTGAGATACATGACGCTATTACGATAGCCAATTCCATTAGAACCACCTCTGCTTGCCCTTATTTCTCTGAACAACCTGAGAACCCTGCTGATCTTTTTGGAAGTACTGATGGTGAGCTATCTATAGTCAAGGTTTCTGTTCATTTCACCTCAAATATACATTCCATTATGGATATTTTCAAAAAACACTGGGGTATTTTGATGTTAGATGATAATATTAAGAGATTTGTGAGTGAGGAACCGAGGTTTATATTTAAAAATAAAGGGAATTTGAAACAACTATTATGCCGTACTAATGCAACGCACTTTATTAATGGTCAAGATATGATGTTAGGCACAAAACCCTTTTTGAATTGTAATCAATGTGTTTTTATAGATGATGCTGCTAACTTTGTACATCCTGTTACTAGCATGGTTCATCCCCTTACAACATCAGCTAACTGTCAGACACGAAATGTGATTTATCTTGCTAGATGTTGTAAATGTACTGCATTTTATATAGGAAAAACTAATAGGAGATTAAAGGAGAGAATCAGAGAACACGTCTATAATATAACATTGGGCAATGATCATTATGCTTTGGCAAAACACATTAAGGTAACGGATTCTACACATCAATTTAAATTCTCTGTATTACAGGTTATATATACCAATATGCGAGGAGGTGATGTTTTAAATTATACTGAAAGATGTCAGATTAAGTGGATCATTAAACTCAGGGCTGATAAGAACCCGGGTTTAAATGAGAAAATTCCACTTAAACCTGTTTTATTTAATAGAAGACGGAAAGCACATAAGAATTGAATGATGCACGTCTTTATTTCATATCCTTCTTGTTTTTTAAAAAAAAAAGCTTTTTATGAGATACATATATATTATTCATGTAAGGGATTTTTTATGTATATATTTTTATATATATTTATATATGTACAGCAATTTTATATATATATTTTTTATGAAAAGTTTTACAGTATATTATTATGCAGGCTAGAACACAGATATATATATATATATATGTATATTTATTATTTATTTTTTAGATAGGTATTGTAATGCTTTTGATACCATAATATTATAGTATTTTTATTTAAGTAAATGTGTATATATATATATATATATATATATATATATATATATATATATATATATATATATATATATATACATTTCATATAATTAACATCTATTACTCATATTAAATATTGTTCATCTGTCGATGTTCTATGATCGTATCTGACAACATGAATACTGTTATAAGTTTTCACTTAGAGTTGACTTGCGAAAGCCTATTTTTCTATTTTAAAAAATTCTTTTGATGTTTTAATTGTTAGAAGTTGTCTATGCAGGAAATGATGTCATGTATTTTAATCACCATTTGGTATTTAAATGTGAAATTAAGTGCAATTTGTAAGTCTGAAGAAGCCCTAGTGGTGAAAGTGCTTACTTTCTCCAATAAAGTCGTACGTTTGTTAGTTTAACGTGTTGAGTTTGATGCTATTTTTACATTATATTACATTTTGTTAATATATTTTACTGCAGTGGTGTCCCATTGATGCTATTTATCGTTGGATATATATATATATATATATATATATATATATATATATATATATATATATATATATATATATATATATATAAATGTATATATATATATATATATATATATATATATATATATATATAAATAAATGTATATATATATATATATTTAAATATATATATATATATATATATATATATATATATATATATATATATATATATATATATATATATATATTTAAAACAAATATATATATATATATATATATATATATATATATATATATATATATATATTTAAATATATATATATATAGATATTTAAAAAAAAAAATATATATATATATATATATATATATATATATATATATATATATTTAAATATATATTTAAATATATATATATAGGTTCCCTTTAAATCATCGAATGTTCAGAACATCGAAATTCTGATCATCGAGACCAGAACATCGATGTTCAGAACATCGAAGGATTAAAGTGGAAGTGCCAGGTAAGTGAGATTGCGAAATGTTGGGTGTGTATGCAGAGCAGCAAGGTGCCCTGCATGTTGTGTGTGTGCCATCTGAGTGTTGGCATTGCAGGTAGGGTACAGGAAATCTCTCGTTTAGCACTACCGCATATTGCGGTAAATGGGAGATTTCCCTTACCCCACTGTAGTGTGATCTCAGAGTTTGAATATTAAAGTAGGGGGGATGGGGGGTGCACATAGTGTTTGTAATTTTTTTTTTTTTTTTACGGTTCATTTTGAATTTTCGATGTTCTGGTCTCGATGATCAGAACGTAGATGTTCTGAACATTCGATGATTCAAAGTGAATCTATATATCACATTTTTAATTACTTCAGAAAGTATCACATTGCTAAGAATGAGATTACATTTCTGGATTAGATCTCTTATAACATCCATATTGAAACAGTGATAAACCATTCTGGATCACTTGTTTACTCTTTACTGTATCACACATAACAGGTTAAGAAGTCAAAAAATAATAGGTCTATATCATTTTATCAAAGTTCTATTCAGTGAATACCAATTCATTGAACCCCTATTTAGCAAACAGCATTTCAGCGAACAATGAAAGCTTTCCCAGGGTAAGGAAGCACTTCACCAAAGGCACACAGCAACAGAATCGTCACAAATCAAACACAGTGAACTGGGGAGCTGCACCCCCCCACTCCCCTAACTATATATACCAACTCTGAGATTGCACTACGGTGGGGAAAGGGCAATGTTATAGTGTTGGCCAAATGCTTCCTTACCATATGAAAGATTTTGTCATTCGCTAAAATGCCGTTCACTAAATAGGAGTTTGATGAATTGCTATTCGCTGAATAGCAATTCGATAAAATGATATAGACTCAAAAATAACTTGGATATGAAGAAAGTGAGTGGCTACTTTTCAGTCATTTTATTTTCTTCATATCACACATGATTATGATCTTTATTTCAAGAGTTATTATACTATTACAAGTTATTGACTGTTCTGTTTCAGTTTTTAATTGAATAATCTATGGTTTCTCATTTATATAGCTAAATATCTGCATTGCACATTTGCATTTTACTATTAGATTTGTATAATTTAAGAGGAAATAAAGGTAACTTTATTAAAAAAAAGAATACACCATGCAGTTCAACATGACTAAAGCCACTTTGAATTCTAGATTGTATGGTCATTCCTCATTGCATAGAAATAGATTGGTTATGATTTATGCTCAGAAAAGAGACATTTTCAAACATTCCATCAACATCAGTAATCCTAGGGAGTGCTTAATTCAGACTTGAGGTGAGTACCACATAATCATCTGCGATACAGATATATTTTACAAATGTAGGTCCAGGTCACTTATGGTTAGGTGCCACAAAGAAGTGTAGTTCAGAAATATGTCCAGTGAGTAACTATGGTTAAGCAGGTGAGCACAGGAACCTAATAATAACTCTACTGCCAGCAGAAGTACAAAAGATTAACGGACATAGTCTTGTCTAAATCTAAAGAAGCAGGAAAGGCCAAATGTTTTTTATATGATATAGCAGAGAGATTGGTATATAAGAAAAGTATCAATCAAATAGATGGTGAAGCATTAAGACATCAGAAACAGTTTTATTTTCATTTTACATTGTCAAACATAAACAGAGTCAAAAAAGTGCCCTTGCATTATTGTAACGAGCAGTATAATTTGTCATGTTTCCTAATATCCTATCCTAACTCTTCATGGAATGTACCTGAGTCAGACGCATTAAGCTCAGTTGGAGATATTTCATCACATTTGCCAGGATCTTTGTGAGGATCTTTGCATCAAAGTCGAAAGAGCAGGGTGACAACTAGGTGCATATATGACATCCAAACAAAACAGACAGAAAGAAATAATAGAATTTGCTTCATGAGTCTGAGTTGGGAATCCACTGGTAAAATTCTCTACAGCACTGTTTTATTGTATCCAAATAACTACAACAGGGATAGGGTTCATCATGCTATGTGTAAGTTTTTATTTTTTTAATTTTTATTTTTTAACATAGCGCTGTATGAGTAGTGACTCTATCATATGTTAGGTTTAAAATAAAGTTGAGCTTATCCCTCAGAATTACTTGCAGACTAATGAGTAGACAATTGCTTCTGCATTTCTCTAAAAAATTAAGACAGTTTATATTTTTGCATACAACTTTGTAAGGGTATAACTGGTCTCCTGCACCTCTGTGTCCCATTACTGACCATTTTTATCTGATTAGAGATTCATGCTTTTGCCAGGAAAGCCCTTGCTTCATAGAGTGGGCAAAACTCTAACTGAAATTGTTATATAAAAATGTGAAACCTTCCTTACAAAGTGAAACGCCATCTATAATAAATCCCTTTCTTTAGTTTAACCTCCTCAGAATAGCTAAATCCAGAATCAATTTACCCAGAAACATCAACACCTTATCCCTGTTTATTGAAGTAAGGTAGTACTGGAACAGGACAATGCAAATTTGAGAAAATATTTTGCTCAGGAAAAAAGCAGTACATGATTGAAGATGTGTTCTTGGTATAATGACTACTATTTCTGGAAAGGGAATGTGAAAACTCTGAGGGGAAAAAGGGTTGAGATGAATAGTGGTGAGGCAATGTTAAGTGACAAAAAAGACATGACAGCTGAAGGTAGCAAAATGTGTAGAAAATAGAAATTAATTATTTATGTAGGTAATGGAAAACAAAGTAAACTGCATATGCTGCTTTGAAAAAGTATGATAGCTTTGTAGCAATAATTTAATATAGGTTGCTTCAACAGAAACTGTTACTGATGGTTTACACTTTGGGCTGTGAACAGTAAGAATGACATGGAGAGGTTGTGGGAGAAGTGCACTAATTTTTGAAAGATTTCCTAAAGTGGTATAGATAGAAAGCTAGCTGAAGCTATGCTTTACAAAAAATGTGCCAGATTAGAATCTGAAAACTGCAAGAGCTCTTAGCTCACCCTGCAGCATGCATGGCCTGCATGACAAGTGAGAAAGTGTAACAAATGAGGAAGTAGGAAAAAAGAAGTGTAATGTATAACATCCCTTTACTGCCACTATGAAAGGCAGAATGCAAAGATAACTATAACCTGAATGTGTTCTGTTAAGGAAAGAATAAATGGTACCATATGGCAAATGTATGTGGTTAAACATAATCAGTTTTGTTTTCTGATCAAGAAATGGATGCCATTGCAAAGAAATTAACCTTGGGAGCAAAGCAAGAAATCTAACCACTGATTGTAGACTGAAAGAGTAAGACGTTAACTGCAAATGTTTGACATACTAGAGGAATAAGAGTTTGACATTGTTGAATGCAATTAAAATAAGAAAAATATTCTGAAGTGTGATGGCAAATCATAGTTTGCTAATGCAGGAGATATCCTTGAATTATGTGTAGGCTGTTGAAGACTCAACCTACAAGACTGGGAACATATATACCATGGTGTTTCTACTGTATAACATGACAGTAACAGCAAATTTTTCATTTTTAGACAGTATATACGCTGTGCCAAGCCTGAAGAGAAAGTCAAGGGTTGTGGATGGAAAGAATGAGCTTTACCTCACATGCAGCATGGAACAATTAGTTTGAGGGTATGTATTATTTCAGAACAAATGAACCAGAGAATGCAGGTATGGCTATAATGGCTCATGTTGCTATTACTAACAGCACTGCAATTTGCCAGCATGAAACCTCAAATTGTGTAGGTAGTGACCAAAAGGTAAACCTGGTGTGTTGAAGTGTTCCAGAAGAAAATATGAGTGAGGCTGCCCAACCAAACTTAAAACAGCAAATATTGAATACATATGCAAAGCTTAGTGTCACAAAAAATAATAGCAGATATGCCAATCAGATACCATACTGTCTGCTAAAAATATAATATCCCTTTGCTGTGTCTTGCCTTATGACAGGATGTGCAAATAGATAGCTACCAGTGGCTTAAATACTCCTCTGACACCATGCTGTTATAAATCTGAGACCTGTTTCTTTTAATGATCATACAAAAATGTATCTTTTACTGGAGTCATCTCTCTGATTGTTTGAAACATACAGTTACCTAAGTTTTTCAAATTATAGTGAAGGAGTTGTTGAACTGCGGTTTTTCAATGTATGAATATTTCACTGTATAGAAACAGTTCATCACCAGGTCAACTGTTAATGGGCAATTACATTACTGATGTCTGAAAATGATTATAAAATAAAGAAAATGCCAGAAAGAAATCAGCAGAAACAGAATACTGTCATGATAACTGCACTTTATTTCCCTGTAAATTTCGCTAACTTCCCCCACCATTATCATATTCTCATCTTTTTTTTTTCTTTCCTGCCATTCTTGGCCTTCTCCTTGGTTTCTCTTTTATCCTACCTCTTTTTTCCTCTGCTATGTCTAGTCTAACTATCCCAGTACTTTTTCTGTCAAGGAAATAACCTTAACTCCTAAATTCTTACAGTTTCACCTCTGTATCTTTAGCTTACCACTCTCCCTCCAGAATTTTCAACGCCTCACCTACTTGTACCTAACATTCACACATGTTGATTACAACTATATTACTGTACCTCAGCTCCTCCTATGCTCCTTCCTCACAACATCATTAGCTTTCTCTTCATATTGTAAACACTGTAAGTGAAACTACTCATATGAAGTACTGTAAATGCTGTATGTAAAACTTATCATATCAAGTACTGAAAGAAATGTTTTATCAATGATTGTAGAAATGTTAATATTAATGTTGTCGTCTCACAGCAAGAGGATTTCCAGTTCAATTCTCAGCTGGGGTACCTTCTGTGTGGAGTCTGCATGTCCTCCCTGCATTCGTGTGGGTTTCTTCTGGGTGCTCTGGTTTCCTCCCACATTATAAAGATATGCAACTTGAGCATTTCTCCCTGGGCTTCTGCTGAAAATTGTCTCATTCCAAGTCAGACCTTCCTGGTCAACAAATGTTAAATAAATAATACTTCTAGAGCTCTTCTCCCCAGACCACTGCTGAAAAGGTGTCATGTAAGCAGTCAGATTTTCAAGGTAAACAACAGTAATAAATAAATAAATAAATAAATAATCGATGAGGACTACCAAATGTATATGTTGGAGAGAAAATATGAATAAAAAGGTCATGTAAAACTTTGCAGCCTGAAGCCAAAGTAGCCAGTGAAGTAGGCAGACAATCAACCTGTGTTGCTCTTGGGAAGATGGGTAGTTGTAAACAAGAATACTGGCATTTGTACAAGACAAAAATATTACAAATTCAGGGAATGTTTGCAAGCAGGAGTCACAAGGAAATAAAAGCTATGCGAGCTATGTTATTTAAGAGCTGAAGACAGCAGTTTCTTAGCTGTTTTAAGTAAAATTGTGGTGCAGTATGAACAGTCTCTATAAGCAGACCAGATATCAAGAGACAATCCTATCAAAGAGTGTAGATGGGGAAAATCACTGGAGAAAGCTGTCAGATACATAGAAAATCTAATGGCTGAAGTCTAAAATGTGCACTTAGCAAAAGATTTTATGCGGACATCAAAAGCCTATGATACAGGGTAGGAGTTGATTTGAAATGGTCAGTGTAACTTAATGTATGATATCTCATAGTGTTTTCCATTCTGTCAAGGCAGGTATCCTAACAACATTTATTATCATGTGATGGTTTTCTGTAATGAGGAAGTGAAGATCATACCAAGTGTTGCTGAAAGATATCCAGTAAATAGACAAAGTAAAACTCATTCTTTATGCCTGTCATATAGCAAATATGCCTGTCATTCCCATGAACTGTCTTACCACTTTTAATATGTCTGTTCATTGTGAGTGAAGCATGCATTGTATTAGGATTTATCACTCTACATATATCCTTGAAGTTTACCTCATTACAAGGAGAATTACTCATTTTCAGTCTTAAAGGGTCACACATTCACTCTTAAGAACTTTTTAAAAAGATATCTATGGGAAATAATAGTAAATCATATTATTTAATCAACAGACGTTTTTGTAACTATAAAGTAAAACATTTAACCATCCCATAAGTTTCCTAGTTGAAGTTGTGAGTAAGTTGTCAGTATATGTCCCTCATTTTGCCCATCTGATCCAAATTAGGAGAGATAGTGTTTAACATTTTGAAATTGGTTGAGACCTATGAGTCCACATCCTTTTAAAATGAATATTCAGGTAGATCTGAACAGCCGCCACTTATAATAATTGTTAAATACCTTCCAAATTAATTCTGTCAATTAAAAGAAATTTTAGATTTTGCAGAAAATAACGTGGTAAACTGAAGCTTTGTAATGGAAGTGCCGCATCTGCCATTGGATGTCAAACTCTTGTAAGTACATACTTTGAAGATAAAATGTCAGCAGGAAGAAGTATATAACTTTTACACGGTTGTGATCTAAAGCCTTATTTTTATAATTATATTCTGTATTCTAAATGACTTGTTGCCCTCTTGGCGAAAATTGAAGTGTATTAACCCACCAGATGTACAGTAGCAAGCCCCACCCAAACCCCGCCTGTCACCATGTTGACTGCACCGTCCACCATTTGATTGAAAGATGCCCCCAAAACACAAGGTAATTTAGACCTATAAAAAGATTAGACAGATTATACACAAAATACAGAAAACGTTATACATATATACGTATTACATAAAAACGCAGATGTGATTGATGTGAAATCAAATAATTTTTTATTTTGCGAAGTTAATCAGGCCAAAAGTACAAAGGCAAGTACTGTTTGTACAGTTACATTTATAAACAGAAAACAGTTATACACTTAGCATGGGGTTATTTCTTTATTTCATGAACTTAATCGGGCCAAAAAAGGCAAAAGGCAAAAAACAGACACCCACAACTTCTAACACCACATCAGGAAGCATAACTTATGAAGCGACTCATAATAAAGTATACAGTCAAGGCAGTTCATTTTCCTTTTCAGGCCATAATTACTCGATTCAACACCTTTATATAGTGCCTGTTAAACATTATATTGTTTGAATGGAAAGGGATTAATTACTCGATGCAACACCTTTATGTAGATGCAACATTTTTATGTAGTGCATATGTCATTATTAGCATGTGTTTGTGCTTATTAAATGCTCTGTTTTTAATTCTACAGACACAGATTTACCATTACATTTGCATTGCGTGTCAATCATGGCACATTGCCGTTGTTAATCCCTGCCCTCCGGCATGGCAATCATGGCGGGTACGTCCGTTCCCGGGCGAACTCGGTGGTGGGTTAATACACTTCAATTTTGCCGCCTTCTTTACTAGAGATCACATTAGGTAAAATATATGATAATTTTATCTGACAGCTGTTTAGCATCCATCCTCTTGAAGCATTTCCATATGTTGTCTGCCAGCAGAGGCCTGTAAAACTAGTAAGCACATATTTTCATTTTACATTTAAGAGTGTAGTTAGGCATGTGATCAGCTAAGCATGAGGCAATGACAGACTTCCTCAAAATAAGCAAATAACTGGTTATGAGGTACTGCATTCTGCTCTGTGAGTATAAAATCAGAATTTACTCTGCACCTCTTCTTAGAGCATTCTAACCTACAAAAAGTTATTTTTATCAAAAGTCTAATTACTGTAAGGGTATTTTTAAAGTCCTAGAGATATGAGGTGTATAATAGCGTAGTACCTTCCCTCAGATTTTCTCTGATTTAGTAAACTGCAGTAGATACTCATGCCTGACAAAGCAATGCTGGTCAAGTTTCTGAATGAGCACAGTATGACCTCAGTCATCACTATGCATGACTATTTACTGCTGTTGTGCCCCATTGACTGATGTAGTGTAGTGGTGCAAAGACCTTAGAAAAATATCTTACACAATAAAATCACTATAGATACAGGAGACGTGTGCTAGGCAACTGGTCATGGCAGACCCCACAAAAGCTGTGGACCCTAAGCAGCACTTTAATAATGCTGATTATAATCCACCACTGCCCACAAGTATCTAAAAAAAGTATACCATAGCTGTTCTGCAGATTAATCTGATGGTAAGCAGTTTGCTTTACAGAGTGGGAGTTGCTGCTTGAATCACTATTAGCCAGTAAACTGACATCTCGTAGGCTTTGCCCTTAGCAGATGATACAGTATTATTAGCTGGATGGTGATGGCGGTTATATGAATTAGTTATCTGATTTATTTTCCATCTGCTATGATTTTAGGTGTTGACAAAATTAGTCTATAGTACTTTGTATTACACTTTCTGATAGTGATAACTTTCATTGAGTGATAATCTGTCAACATTTCAAGCCCCTCCAATCCCAGACAACATATCAGCCTATGTAGAATTATTCACAGAAGCTCTGTACAACCATGTCAATGGTTTCAGAGAGGTTGCTGTGCCTATGAGAAGTAATCCTAAAAGTAACTAAAAAAAATAAATAAATAAACCACCCTGGCAGTCCAAAATTAAACATATTGTGCAACAAAAGAAAATATAGAGCTCAAATTAGGAGGTGTAACACCAAAAATATAAAAACTATCTCATCAAAATGAATAGACAACTAAGAGGACTAATTAAGCCCAACAAAGCAAATGTTGAGGTAAACATAGCACTCCAGGCTAGGGACAACCACAAGGTCTTTCTTAGCTATGCCCAAAACCTCAGAGGCATTACATAACAGTGTGCCAAACTGTTTGCAAATGGAGCCACATTCACGATACCAGGAGATATAGCAAATCTTCTGGCTGACAAATTCTGCTCCAGCTTTAACCTCTTCTCACCTCAGTAGCCTCCCAGGAAACATTACCTAACTTACCCCTCCAACTAGCAGTAGTGAGCAGGTATTAGATGCAGTCTCTAAGGCTAAGAATACATCTTCAGTGGGCCCCAGTAATATCCCAGGATGCCTTCTAAGTAACCTAAAGTATGACCTTTCAGGACCACTGGTGTCACTATTCAACCATTGCCTCTGCACAGACTTCATGTCATGTGACTGCAGGACTGCAATAGTCATACCTCTGCAGTAGGGTGGACCATCAATGGAGCCCATGAACTACAGACCCATTTGTCTAACTAGAGTCATATGCAGAGCCATGGAAAAAATTGTCATGGAAATGATTAGTAATGACAAAGGAAACCTTTAGACACTAAACCAGACCCAGTTTGGTTTTGATAAAGGAAGGTCATGCTTACAGCACCTTGTGGATTTCTTTGAGAAGGCCACCAAGTTAATGGATGAGGACAAAAGGGTGCACGCTGCCTACCTTGATCTAGCTTAATCATTTGATACAATATTTCCCTTGTGCATTGTAAACAAACTTATGGATTTAGGCATAAGCCACTAAGTAACTTGCTTGAGAGCCAGCTGGCTCACAAACAGGACCCAGGAAGTTAGGACTGGAGAGACCATCTCCACAAAGAGGCCAGTCACCAGTGGAGTCCCCGAGAACTCTGTGCTAAAACCACTCCTCTTTGGTATCGATTTTTTGAAAGGCAAGGCCAATGTCAATGGCCTCTGGGTTACCAAGATTGCAGATAATTACAAGGTAATAGCAGTCATAGAACCCCCCCTCCCATACCAACATCTTACAGGAAGGTCTAAAACAGACAAATGGCTGGCAATAAAGCCATGGCCTAAAACTCAATGCCAAGAAATGCATAATAATACCTTTTGGGAAGTTTGCTAACTAGGGAGACCACCTCATTGAGAAAACACCCCTAAAAGTAGGCACAGTTGTCAGGGATTAAGAGATTCATGTAGATAGTAGCCTAGCATTCAACCAGCATGCCTCTAAGGTGGTAAGAAAATCATTCTGTATCACACAACCTGTAAATTGTTTTTCCAAAATCTCTTTATTTCAATTTTCTTTTTTTCCAAATAATAACAATACAATAACTCAAAAGCACAAATAAGCAATACAAATACATATCTAAAGAAAACAGACAACAATCTTGTTTTGAGAAAATTATACATACACACACACACACACACATATATATATATATATATATATATATATATATATATATATATATATACACTAGAAGTCACTACATCATCAAGTAGAGTATGAGAATTCTTATGTTCATTTGGTCTCATAAGGGATAGTGGAATGGGGATAGTCTATATAAAAAGTAAAGATAGAAATTCAACCATTTATTGTACGGTTAGGGAAAATATCTAGATACACATATACTAAGAGAAGGGGGAAGATGCAAGAAAACTGGTTATACTACATTCATTTCTTATTAAAAGGTTAGCTTTTCATTTCAATTTGTAGGTGAATTTTATTTGTCAAGAATTATATCTAGTAAGTAAACCCAATATTTTTGGTAATAGCATTTGTTTTTGAATAAACTAATTTGTGAGATGAGATATATTTGATAGCAAGACTGCTAAAATTTTCCCATGTAATTGGTGACATGACATTCCAATTCTTTGTAATAAAGAATTTAATAAGGGCACACCGTAATAAAGACATGTTTTAATATTTTTGGAAGGTGATTGATGTTAATGTGCAATATAGCTGTCTACCATGTAAGGGTTGATTTTTCATATCCCATTTTCTGTAATCTTACTCTCAAGGAACACCATAAGTTGTGTATCTTAGTACAGTTCCACATGATATGTAAATTATCAGCCGTTTGATCCGGACAATGGGGACATATAGGTGAATTGTTAGGATTGAATTTATTTAATTTAGATGATAATGTATAATATAGATTGTTATTTACCATAATGTGTGTATATAACAGCTTCTTGAAAGGAATGAATTTGATTGTATTTTCAATGGCTAGTTTCTTAGTTTCTTCAGTCAGTGAATGGTTTTTTGTTTGCCAATAGTTTGAAAATAATAAAGAATTCTGAGGTTTTGCGCTCATTACAATTTTATAAGTCCTAGAAATTGTTTTCCCTTTAATTGCAAGATTTTCAAGTATTAATTTAACTAAATTTATGTTCTGTAAGTCAGTGTGTATTTGTGAGAATTTAGCATTTATAAGATGGTGAAGTTGGTTAAGGATAATACTATATTTCTTAGGAAGTTTGAGTTCAAGTCTCATTTGCCCCATGTTAGAGCCTTTCCATTGGTATATATCCCATATTGTTTAGTCTTTTATCAAGGGGTAGTTTGTTAGATTTATGGGTTTATTATTTATTAGTAGATTAGGATTTAGGTGTAACGGTTGTATAAGGGCAAAAGCGTCAGCTAATTGCAATGATTTAAATAATTTCTTTGTTGTAAGAATCATGTTTTTAATTAGTGGGTGTAGATTATTCGTGTATATGCTAGCCTGGTTTAAATTCAAGAATGGTAGGGATTTGATATTCTAGCCAAGGGATTTCAACTGTTCATACCAGATTTTGGTCCGCTGGGGTGTCCAAGTATTTATATATGAGTCATAGTTTATTATTTGTATTAGTCTGTAGACAGTAATTATACAATAGTAAAGCTTAAAATCAGGCAACTCCAATCCCCCCTTATCTTTGGCGAGTACAAGTTTTCCGTATTTAATTCTGGTAGATTTGAGATACCATAAGAATCTTGATATAGCTTTTTCCATGGCAAGGAAGAAGTTTTAGGGAATATTTGAAAAAGTAGCATTTAATTGAAAGAGTATTCCTGGTAGAAAATGCATCTTGACAACACTAGCTTTTGACAGTAGATACATATTGATGTTCTTCCATCTATCAATATCGTTTTGAATACTAATCCAAGTACTTAGTAGGTTATTGTTAATAATATCTTTGAAGTCTGAAGTAAATAGTATTCCTAGATATTTTATCTGATAGTTTATTTTGATCTCACTCATGGGAAAGTACAATTCTTTATGACCTATAGGACTGAGGGGAAATATGTGTGACTTGTTTAAATTTAAGTTATAGTTTGAAACTACTGAGAACTCATCAATAGCTTTAAGTATTTTTGGGAGGTCAGCAGTGGGGAGCTGGAAGTATATATTTAAGTCATCGGCAAAGGCCGAGTATATAAGATTTGTATTGTGGATTCTGGGAATATGATGAAAGATTTTTTGTGAAATAAACAGAAGGAGGGGCTCTAAATAAAGATTAAATAGTTATGGCGAAAGAGGACATCCTTGTCTTGTACCATTGGATAAGAGTATAGGGTTAGTTATAAGTTTGTTTACCTGTATAATGGTAGAAGCTTTCTGATACAGAACCTGGATCATTTTAATGAATTCTTGAGGAAAACCACATAAAAGCAGTATATTAAAAAGAAAGTGTAAGTTTACTCTATCAAAAGCTTTGGTTGCATCTACTGTAAGGGCATATCTGGGGCATTTATCACTATTAAGTAGTCTTATAATGGTATCTAAGAGGAGGGTGTTGTCACTTGTTTGTCTGTTTGTCATAAAGCCCATTTGTTGTTGGGAAATAATAGAGGGGAGTATATTCTTAAGTCTATTTGCTATAACATGGGCTAATATCTTAAGATCAGTGTTTATGAGGGCTATTGGTCTATAATTTGCTGGATCTGTTGGGTGAGAATGCGGTTTAGGAATCAACACTGTCTTGGAGTTATTTAAGTATTTGTCTGTTATACCATAATGTATTATATAGTTGAAAACTTTTAATAACACTTTGGAGATAGGTTCCATGAATAACTTTACAAAAATCAGATGTGTATCCACCAGGCTTGGGGATTTACCTAGTTTTAGTTTGTTTATTGCAGCTTTTATCTCTTTTAATTGTAATGGTGATTTTAAGAGTTTCCTTTGATCTTATGTAATTTTTGGAAAGTGTATATTATGTATAAAATCCTCAAATCTATCTGTAGATAGTGATAAGGGTATATTATATAATTTCTTATAAATATCTTCAAAAGCGTCCACTATATCTTGGTCTTTATATTTCACCTGTCCTTCATATTTTATTTCTTTGATCCTAGGAGGTCTACTTTTTATGTTAATTAGTCTAGCTAGGAATTTTGATGGTGTTTGAGCCCATTCTGAATATAGATATATTGACCTTAATTTTAAGAAGGAGTCACAACCTGTAAATAAGGGCATGACATCTAAGTCCTGGGACATCATTATATCACTATACTCAACTTTCTTCAGACCCATCATTGAGTATAATTCCCTGTTCAGTATCTACCTGACGAGGTAAATGCAACAACTGGTACATCCACAGAGGTTTCGCACAAAAAAAAAAATATGAACATAAACACAATGTCCTACGCAGATTGCCTCAATGCCCTACCTCTAGACTTTATTTCCTTTAGACATCTGAGAGGTGATTTATACCTGGCATACAAAGTATACTACGATCCCACTGTGATGGACCTTTTACATATCTCCAAAATGAGCAGCACCAGAACTACTTGATCTAAGTATTTAAACTTTGCTTGCAACCTAAATAGGCATGCTGGAGGGACAGGTATGTAACTCAGGGAATAGTCATTCTCTGGAATAGGCTTCCCCATCCATGTGAAGAAGAGCCCTTCCCTAAAACTATTAAAGTGCAACCTAGACTAGTGGATGGGAAATGTGAAATTCACCCCTAGTCTGAAACATATGTCTCTGATGGACACAGGTTGTCATTAAATCATGCCCTAACTACATAATAATCCCTAAGGCACGATAACTTGTGGGATACATTTGGGTTATATGGCTAGGTTTTAAAGGTCCCAGCTGTCATTAGCCTAGTGAACATCTGTGAACCTATGATATATGCATACATACAAAAAAAAAAAAAAAAAAAAAATATATATATATATATATATATATATATATGTGTGTGTGTGTGTGTGTGTGTGTGTGTGTGTGTGTGTATTTTTTTTAATATTTCCTTTGTTTTGCAGTGAGGAGAGTACGTACCACTGTTGCTACATTAACTATCCTGCAAGCGCTTAACTGAGTGAATGTGAAGTGTGTGTGTGTGTGTGTGTGTGTGTGTGTGTGTGTGTGTGTGTGTGTGTGTGCATGCACGCGCATGTTCACATATGAGCTCATGCATGTGTGTGTCCGGTTTTCTCAAGCATAAATGAAATGAAACAGCTATTTCTTTTCTTAATAATCTAATAGTAGCACTGCTAAAAGTAAGTAAGAAATTAAGGTCTATCTGGTATTTATTTCATTATTAGGCATGCATATTTAGTCTGCTATACTTAACTCTGCACTTCACACTATGTTAGTTTTTCAGTTTTGCAACAATGAAAGTCAATACTACAGCTGGGGTTGAGCCACACTACAAGTAGCAAATGAAACAAGCACAAACTGTGTATGTGTATGCAAGCTGTTAGGTGGTGAGACTTTTCACTAAAGTTGCATATGTGAAATTCAGCTGCAGACACATGTGCCTATTGTAAGCAGACTGCAGATGCAGAGAAGCATTAAGCACCATCTGCACAGCTTCACTAACTAAGAGCATTGAGGTAGACTTTTACTTTTTTATTTTATTTATTTATCGTTTGTTGTCTAGGTTAGTCCCACTAGGCTAGTGGCCTTTTTTCAGGGGAGATTCAAGGTAGTATTTATACCACTAGAGGAAATTTGGCCAGGGCTATGCTTTTTGCTAAATGACATGGGATCTTTTGTTTCTTTCTGAGCTATCACCAACTCAAGAAGATGGGAACTCAGTTAAATATCTCATTCAAATAATGACATACTCAGGAGTGCAGCACCCCCTTTATGTTGCACTGCAGTGTCAGCAATCCACCTTCCTGATATGGGAATAGAACACACTGCTTTCCACACTAAAGGTAAATTTGCTATCAGTTGCACAACTAAAACTGTAGCTTGGTCAGGGGAAGGGATATGTGCTGTTAGCTGTACAGTGCAGACATATGTAACTACAACTTGTGGAAGTCTGGCTCCATCACATTGAGGGATTTATCCATGAATCTGTTCCAAACAACCCAATTTCAAATAACAGTTTCATTGCCTGTACAAGCAAGCAGGAGACAATGGGAATGTGCAGCTGCTGCCTGCTCACCCATCCTGGGGGAAGGGAGGAGGGTGTAGCTCACCACATGGGTGACATGCAGCAGGAGCACTAGGTGTCTATCAAATGGATCTCAGGTGTATTGAACCCACACTGCTGAGTCCATTAAGATTGTTTGACAAAGGGGAAGCCTGAGGCTACAGTTACAGGGGTGCTTGAAAGAGCCCACACAAGGGAGGTAGGTCCTCCACCATGGGAGAGGTTAGGCAGCCCCTTCAGGACCAGCAAAGAAGGCCAATTCCCTGTCACCTGATATTTGCTATTTGTGGATGAGTTCTTGAGGGATTCCTGGGAAAGAAGAATGGGCCAAAGGGCTGTGTCCCACCCAGGACTCCCAGTCTCCCATGATAACATGAAATGGGATAATTGGTTGTACGTAGAGGAGCTATTGAGGTTGGTCCACCAGGGTGCGAAAAATACATGCAGAAGTGTGCTGTAGCTTGGCGGAAACCCTGCATGCTGATGCAATCATACTTATGCCCTAGCATGTGTTTTAGTTAATGTTCCCTCAGCACTAGGAACAATGAAATGGTCCATGCACACTAGTAATAAAGTCATTGCCTATTGTGCACTACAATTTTACTGCCACTGACATGTCCACCGGGCATCCTGCTGCTGAGGCCTGCCATACTGCCTGCTATGTCTAGGTGCCTTGAAGACCATGAACAATATTTCCTCTCTGTGCACTTGATTACTGAAGCTGTGGGCATGGTGTTGCATGTTTTTCTGTGCCTGTAGTGAATTAGTGACAGCAAGTGAACTTCAGCCATGAGTGCTCAAACAATTGTACCATAGAGAAATATTTCACCTCCTAACAGCCTGAACCCATGTTTGTGTTTGTGTTAGAATGTGTGTATGGGGGGCATTTTCCCAGTCATATATGAGATTATTATTATTATGTTTTTTCTTAATCAGCAAAATCTTTGTTGTGTAGCTTTGTACAAACATCTGTGATCTAGTCAGTCTATTTACATAGCAATCATTCACTGGTGGTATAATGCAGGCTCTGTCCCAACTTACAAAATATTGCTGGGGCCAGAGCATCATGAATCAATACAAGCAAATATCTATGCATCAAGGTTGGACCATGAGGAGCAGAACTGTGGGTCACAGGCAGCTGCAAACAAACTGGTGGTATGTAGCCTTTCAATTTGTACAAGGGCGTAAGGCTATAAACTGCCTTCAGCCTCTGTTTGCCTTCTGTGTGAGTTTGAGGAGGTCACTTATCTAGGCAATACTCGTAGATCATCCCTAAAAATGGACACCTGTATCCATTAGCCTTACCATATTAAAAAATAAATAAATAAATCATCGGTGAGATAATCAGATGAAGCAAACTGATGATACTCCCACTATATAAGACATGGTCAGACCATACTATGAGTGCTGTGTGCAGTTCTGATGCTATAAAAAGGGTCTTTATTAAATCAGCAAATGCTTAAAAAAGTGAAAGCTGATTTATTGACCCAATGTAAGTGAAAGCTTACAATCCCGAAAACTCGGAATAGTGATTTTTTCCCAGGGAAAAAAAATTGCTGTTCCACAAAAAAAAAATAAATAAATAAAAATGAAAACTTCAAAACATTAACCCCCACACTCCCCTACTTAAATATATCAACTCCGAGACCACACTACAGTGACGAAAATGGCAAAGTAATGGAGGCGGACAAAAGATTTCTTTCCCAGGGAAAGAAATCGCTTATATGCCGTTTCGCTATTTTGCTGATTCATGCTTTCAAGTTCGATCAAGATGCATTTGAAGGATCACATCTTCGATTATATAATAGGAACCCTATAAAAAGAGAAGGACATCAGGTTGCTTTGAAGAACTCTAGAGGAAAGCCACAAAGGTGTGTAAGATGGAGTAGAAGGGGTATGTTCGGAGGCTGGAGGAACTGCAGTATGTCTTACCAGAGATTACCAAAGTCTGTTGTAATTCATATTGGCATAAATTTATGTCAAAGATATATAAAGGTGGTTTCCCTGAAGAGCAGACACAACACCAGGAGAACTGACATTGAAAGCAGATTGTTGAGGTCAAGTACACTTTGACTCTCTAAAAGTACTTTTTTATTTGTTAATTTTTTTTTTTATTTTACTTTACTTTTTTTAAAGATAGGAGGACAAGACATTGGGGATCCATTCTGAGCTTCATCGTTGACAAAACACACAAATAGGGCCACACATAGAGTACAACAGTAGATAATTTAGAAATTCCTGCATAGTTATAGAAATCTATACTGTTTCTTCTTAATACATGTATATTTTCTATGTATCATTTATTACTTTTAATTTAATTATTACTTTTATCAATTTTATATATAACATTTTTGTAAATACTTCTTCATGGACTGGTTATGGACCCATGGAATGGACTACTAGAATGTGTAATGGGGAGATTCCTAGAGGTATTCAAGATTTCTCATGACAAGTGGAGAAATGATAGTGAAGAAAGAGAGTGTTGGAGGAAGGCATATTGTTTAATATATTTGTGTTGTACTTTTTTCAAGTAAAGACCTGATATTCTTTTATTTCTGCTACTAACTGCACAAAATCTGCTAGCAATACTGGCTTCTAAAAAATTACCAGGTGGAAGCAAGCATCATTTTATTTTAATCTGATCCAGTGTACTTCACCCTGAGTGATGATGAAAGGCAAAGACTCTATTCTCCAGCAGTACCTATAAATCTGATATATATGACATGACATTTCCTGCTATTAATCTTCTCCTGTAGTAGAATGTAGGTCAGGATGTGACAAAGCTGCTGTGGTACATAGCACGTGACAGCACATTTCCTTTTCACAAAACAATTAGACTAAATTGTGTCTGTGGTGCAGTGGCAGCATAGATTTAAATTATGGACTATACCTTTACTTCTTCAAGTGACTGAAAGTTAAAAATTATAACTTTAAGTAAGTGTTATTTATGTACACATTTATCATTATGTGCTATAAACTTCAATAAATGTATTTCAAGAAGGTAATTTATGAAATGTTCACCAGAACTGAGCCCTCTAGGTTAACTGTATACTAGTATCTCAGTCAAATAAGGATTAAAAAAATGGCTTGAAAAATAAAGAAAAAATGTAAGCTTTCAAAGGTCTTGTAAAGACAACTGAGCTACAGTTTCTGACCCTGAAGGGCAAATAATTCCTTTGGATCAAAATAGTCAGTTGTCCCAAATAGAGCAAGTTAAATTAAACTCTGAATGATATGTTGGATAACTGCAGTGGTCTAGTTCTCTGACACTACCCAAGAAATGTTTTAAAACTCAGTAAGACAGAGTAACAAGAGGGTTTTCTACCCAGTAGGTGCACAGCATTATGTGGAAGATAAAAGAATCACAGGACTAACAAGATTTACGGGCGCCCAAATGCAGCAAATAAGAACAATGTGACATCAAGGAAAGGGTCAAAATGTGGGTCAATAGGAAAATGATAGCGAAAATAGAGGTCAGTACATTACCTGAATCATTTGGAGAATCCCTAACACTTGATTGGGAAGGGAAAAATGAAACAGAAAAGGAAAAGGCAAAGGAAGCTTCTTGCAACAGCTGAAAGAATGAACCAGAAAGGGAAATATAATGAATATCTAAGTTAGATATGTGGAGTATAGGATGCAGATATAATGGCCTCCTGTTAAAAGTGACCATGACTTTATATGGCTTACAGTGAAGATAGAGATAAAAACTGTAGAAATGTGAAGAAAGGAGCAGATCTATCACACTGCTAATTAAAAGAAACAGAAGGGATACTCTGTAAAGCAATGTGGAGAATGGAGGAGGATAAATGAGGTGCATGACTTTTAGGAAATACATACTGGTGCAGCTTGGAATGGAATGAAAAGTCAGCTCAGGAGAAAGAGAAAAAAACAAAAGCAGAAAGAGACTAATGGGGATAAAAGCATTGTTTAGAGCAGCAACAAATATGAAAAAATTACCTTCTTAGCGTGGAGGAGGACAGAGCACCAGTTCAGAGGGAAGTATAAGGAGGCTAGAGGGAAAGATACCATTAAAATCAGCAGAGTTAAATTAGGACGGCATAAGAAGGATTCAAGGGAGATTAAAACAGCAAAATGAATTTTGGGTGCATGAATAAAAGAAGAAAGTTAGGGAAATGAGTTAAATAAATATAACAAGTGATAAAAGCATCCACTGAGTTCATGCTGCTAGACAGTGAGACATTTCCCTGTGATGCGTTTAATTGGGCACACATGGCTGAAGTGAAATTCAGTTGAAAAAAATGTATGGCTTTTGGAAATTTATTGTGTGCACAGAGAAGCATGCAGCTTAAATAAGAAGGTGCATGGAGACAGGGGAATAATGTGCATTGTGTTTGGTCCACAGTACATGCTTATGTAACTACAACATGTAGAAGTATACTACAACGTGGAGGAAATCCTTCATTTATTTATTTTATTTTATTTTTATTTTACATTTGTTGACCGGGCTAGTCTAGCTGGAGACATGTCCATTTTCAGTAGAGGCCCAGGGAAAAAAGCTCCAAGAATCATACAGATTTTTTTACAAAGTTAAAAACAGGAGTTATGCAGATAATAGAGATAGCAATATTACAAAAAATGTTTTTCTTTTTTCTTCCTCTACAAATTGGAGTTACCATGGTTATTTTGTAAAGTACAGAGTAGAATTAACATGGTCATTTTGTAAGGGACTGAGGTATGATGTAGATATATACTTGTAAGATATATAATGTAGTTTATTGACACATAAAAGGTAGCTAGTAAGGGATGAGGTGGGATAAGTGAATATGAGAAGATTTAGTTAGGGTTAGTACAGGTACATAGCCAGTGATTGTTAAGGTAGAGTTGCAAATTCCTTTTGAAACGTGAGAGAGAAGTTTGAGATGTGATTTCAGAGGGAAGTTTATTCCAAAGTTTTCCTACAGAGTTAGAGAACAAAGACTCACCTGCTATGTTGTTGGGTTTAGTAGTATTGATTAGTAGTTTGTTAGAGGAGCGTAGAGATGTGAGGTTTTTATAAGGTGTAATGAGGCTAGAGAGTACTGGGATATTGTTAGATAGATATAGAGTCTTATGGGCTGTTATAAGCTGGTGATATTGAAGCTGATTAAGAAATTCAAGGCAGTTTAATTGTTTAAGATTTGGACAGTGATGGGTTCTGTAAGGAGAGCCTGTAGCAAATCTAGCAATATTATTATAGGAAGTAGTTTCCTGATGTTGTTTTTTGAGAGATTAGTATAAATGGGAGAGGCGTAAAGCAGGGTGGATATTAGGTGGGTTCTGGCTATAGCAGTCTTAGCTGCTGGTGTAAGATAAGGTTTAATTCTGTAGAGGGATCCCAGTTTTTTGTTGACTGACTTTATTGTAGTGTTTATGTGAGTATCAAAGTTTAGATGGTTGTCTATTGTTATTCCTAGAAGTTTAGTGGTAGGGTCAGGAGAGATAAGAATACCACTGCTAGAGGTGAGACTGAAAGGTAAAGATGTGGACTTTTGGGTTGGTGAGAAGAGTAGCAGTTTAGTTTTTTTGGGATTCAGAAGGAGGCAGCATTGAGAAAACCATAGTTCAACAGTGTTGAATGTTTTTTGAGTAAGAGTCTGTAGTTCAATTTGAGAAGAGGCTGAGCAGATTATGGTAGAATCATCTGCATATTGAATGCAGGTGGAGTAAGGAATGGCTGTTTGCAGGTCATTAATGAAGATGGAAAATAAGAGTGGGCCTAATATAGATCCTTGAGGGACACCGAGAGAGATAGGAAGGTGATTGGATAGTTTATTTTTCCAGAGTACAGCCTGGTGACAATTATCAAGGTAAGATGTAAACCAGTTCAAGGCAAGAGGATCTAGTGAGAGAGTATTCAGTGTATGGAGTAGTAGTTGGTGGTTAACCATGTCAAAAGCTTTGGATAGGTCAATGAAGACTGCAGATGAAAGACAATTATTGTTACGATTATTGTTGATGCTGTTTGTGAATGATAGCAGTGCAGTGGTGGTACTATGGAAAGGTCTGAAGCCATGTTAACAGTAAGCGAGTAGGTTGTTCTGGAGAAGGTGGTTGAGTAGTTGTTTATGGATGCATTTTTCCATAATTTTTGCGATAGGGGAAAGTAAAGCTATGGGGCAAAAGTTAGAAAAGTCATTGGAGCTCCCACCTTTGTATAGTGGGATGATGTGTGAAATTTTCCATATTGACGGGACAGTTCCTTCACTTATTGTTCTATTTCTCAGAATAGAAATAGGGTAGGCAATGGCTTTAGCTCCTTTTTGCAAGAATTCTGCTGGGAGTTTGTCAGCTGAGGGGGTGGTAGGTATTAACTTATGTAGAAGAGAGGAAATGTAGGAGGTAGATACTGGTTGGAGGTGAAATAGAGGAGGTGGATTTGTAGAGGAAGTGGTCAGATTAGATGTGTCAGGAGATAGGTGGCTAGCTAGAGTTTGGATGGTATCAGTGAAGAAAGAGTTAAAGGCATTTGCTGTTTGTGTGGGATTCTCAGGGTTAGAGCCTAGTGGGTTAGGTGTTATTAGTTGGCCTGGGTAAAGAAGATTATTAATAGAAGTCGAAAATTTTTTGGGTTCTTTGAGAGGTTTGTTGTAGCTGAAGATAATAATTATTTTTGTCTAGAAGTATGGCTTTTTTTGTATTGTTTCTATGTTCTCTAAAGGATTGGCGGTCTGTTGCATTCTTAGTTGTACGCCATTTTGCCCAGGATTTGTTTCTAAGTTGGATTTTTTGTTTAGTATTGTTAGTGAACCAAGGGGGCTGGTTTAGCTTTAATTCTAATAGAGCGAATTGGAGCGTGGTGATCCACGGTGGTTTAGAATATGGAGTTAAAGTATTCCACTGCTTCATTTAGAGGGAGATATTTTAATGGTATCTAATTACATTGTTTTACTTCTGTTTGGAAAAGTTCTGGGTTAAATTCCTTTTTAGAGCATATTGTTCTGAGAGTGTTAGTGAATATTATGTTGGTTTTATGTCTGATAATATATGTAAGTGAGTGGTCACTTATATCATCTGGAAGGGTTCCTGTTGTGTAGGATTGCTGAGGATTATTAGTAAGTATCCAATCCAAGGTACTTTCTTTGTTATTGAGTCTATTAGTTCTGGTAGGGGAGTTTATAAGTTGTGAGAAGCCATACAGGTTAATGTGGGTAGAGGGATTAGTATTAGTACAGGAATTCCAATCTATATTAAAGTCGCCGAGGACCATGGTTTCTTGCGGGAGATTAATAGAAAGCCAGTTGAGGATATGCTCTAGTATATTGCTGTTATTTCCTGGGGGAAGATAAACACAATACTATTTATGGTTTTACTTGTGTTTACCTGAAGTTTACAGATAATTATTTCTGCAGAAGAGTCTAGAGGTAAGTTAGGATGTAAGGTGCTGACTTGTAGCTCTGTTTTCATATTGCTGCACTCACACTTATGTCCCAGTATCTATTATAGACAACGTTTCCTAGACACTATGAAGGAGGTAATGGTCCACACACACCATTAATAAAGGCATTTCCCACTGTACACTGCATTTCACTGCCACTGACATGCACACTGGGCATCTTGCTGCTGATGACTGCCATACTGCCTGCAGGTACCTTGGGTGCCACGGAGCTTCCTACCTTTTTTATCAGAGCTGAAAACCACACTCCCAAGCCACACCACCTTAATGAAGTTTGCAATCTCTTCCATTTACAAAAAAAAAATTCTCCAGAACTTACAATTTGGTAATTGGCAGCATCTAAAGGATCTCTGTTTTGATGATGCTGTTAAAAAACTTTCCACAATCTTTGTTAACATTCAAAACTGTTTAGCCCCCTCCTCAAAGAAAAACATGTAAAAGCCATACCAGCTCCTAGGTAGATCAGAATCAGAAAACATCTAATGCAACTCAAAGCCAAGGTCTGGAATTCCTGGATCAAAAATAAAATACACAATAACTTACAAGTATGTAGCCAACTCAGAAATCACACTAAACACCAAATCAAAATAGATAAAAAACTATTACAGTAATCTACAGCCAAAATCCTTCAAAACCAAAAGGCATTCTGATTGACTTTTGACAAAATCTTTAAACTAGGCTATGCCACTAAATCCAAACCCATAGTGCCCAACAGCACAGAAAGTATCGCCACTCTCTTTAATATGCAGTTCATAAACTTAGTCACATCCCTAATCAAATATCACATCCCTCCCACCAGCCCCTCCATCCCCAAGAACACCTCTGACTCTTGCCTTTTCTCACTGCAACCAGTTCCCAACTCAGCCATTAAAAATTTCTGTTAAAACTTAAACCTACCACCTTAGCACCAGACAGTCTCCCCACCTAATATCTAAAAATTACTCAAGGCTATAGCCTATCCAATTTCCATATTCATAAACCATTCTATCACAGAAGCATACATCCCAACACTATGGCAAAAAAAGTTATATCTTACTACTACACAAAGGAAGCAAAAATACCAAACCTAGTAACTACCACCCTATGGCTAACATGTCCCTCTTATTTAAAATTCTTGAAACATGCATTAAATCCCTGGTCTCCCAACACCTCTTCCCCTGCCAACATGGCTTCTGCCCCATCATAGCACTACTACAGCCCTCCATTTCATAATAATGTAAACATTCATAGGAATCAATGAAGGCTAGTATCTGCCCTCTTTCTAGACCTTTTCAAAGCCTTTGGCATAGTATCACACCTTAAACATTCATCCATCCACAACCCCTTTGCCGTTTCTGAACAGGGGGTTGGGGTGTCACTTAAACAGTGACAACCATCTAAAGCTAAGCTTCACACCTTACCCCATCTTCCTACAAAAACTCAACTCTAAGATTTGATGTTTCCTGTGCCATGTTTTAACAGCTATCTTGCTAACAGACCACAGGCCATAAAATAGCAAAATGACTTCTTTCCATTCTTCCCAGTCTCCAAAGGTATCCGCAAGTGTCGCTTCTTGCACCTATTCTTTACATCTTCATTAATAATCTCTCAGATGCCTCCAAATCAGCCACAGTTACTCAGTACACAGATAACTCCACCCTCATATGTAGCTTCCAAAACCTTGACAATCAGAAGCAAATCACGCATGAATTCTTCTTATTCATTGCAACCTGGTTAATCGACTCACAATTTATTCTTAACCCCCCCCCCCCAAAAAAAAAGCAAACTTATTTCTTTACTGCATGAAACCTCTCAGCACAGAAATGCTTCTTTGATATTTTCCCAGCTAATAACACTAAATTTGAAATCATCCCACATACTAAGCTGCTTGGTATCTACACTGACAATAGCTTAAAATATGACTACCACATCCAACACGCAGTAAAGAAAACACACCAGACATTGCATTCCCTATACATAGTCAAAAATTCCTCACTGACCAAACCAGAAAACACTTAGCCTCTAATCTACTAGTCTCAACACTTCTCTATTCAGCTCCTATTTTCGGCAACTTAAAAAGTCTGTCAGTTCTCAAAGTCTGAACACTTTTATCACAACCTAGCAAAGTTTGCAGTAAGTCACCAATAAAATCCCACCACTGTCTGGCACTCAGTGATCTAAATTGGATTGGCTTGAATTTCCCCATTTACTATCTTACCCTCAACCTGTGACTACATAAAACCTCCTCTGTAAATCTATAAACTATCCATCTCTGTCAACTCTAATCCATAAAAAACAAATAGATCACTTTTCTCATGCCAGATACTGCTCCTTCACATCACTAAATCCAACAATACAGCTGGTGAACATCTATTCCCAAACTATGTCTCCAAAGCATGGGACACGAGACCTGCCTCTCTAAAACTAAAACAACATTAAACAGCTGAACTCACACCTGAAGAAATTCTGTCTCTAATCCTGTACTAACCCAGGATGGATAGCCCCTAGACTAAACCATAATTCCATACTTCTTCCTACCCTTCAACTACTTCCCTCTCATGTTTCTCACAACCCTTCTTCTCTAAACTCACATGCACTCACTGTAACTGAATACTGCCCCACCCCCACTTTCCAGCTCACTTCATCCTTCTTACATTCACCTATTTCATCTTCTTTTCCTGTCCATCTCCTTCTTCATACTTCAGTCACTAAAAGTCCTTCTAGCTATTTCAGTCAGTCTTTAGTGTTCTAAACCAGATGCTGACTAGCAAAAGAAAAAAAAACAAAAAACAAACAAACCAAAAGCATAAAAGGATGCAGCTTTTATGCAACTTTATTTCTCTTTTATGGCTTCATTATGAAATTACTTACTGAAGTATACCATGCTACTGGTCCACTGAAACTTGTGTCTGTATATACAGACTGGTACTGGTCCACTGAAACTTGTGTCTATATTTACAGACTGCTACTGGTCCACTGAAACTTGTGTCTGTATATACAGACTGTTACTGGCCCACTGAAACTTGTGTCTGTATAGCTACTGGTCCACTGAAACTTGTGTCTATATATATATATATATATATATATATATATATATATATATATATATATATATATATATATATGGGTCTACTTCTATTCGTTGACAGCCCATTTCACTGAAACCCATTTGGTCGACAGCTCATTTCATTGACAAAAGTATTCAGGGCAAAAACCTGGGATTTGCCCCCCTCCCCACTGTTGTGTGACTGTGGAGTTGTTATATATAGTTGTGGGGGTGTGGGGGGCACAGCCCCCCACCTACAATGTTTGTCGATGAAATGAGCTGTCGACCAAATGGGTTTCAGTGAAATGGGCTGTCAACGAATAGAAGTAGACCCATATATATATATATATATATATATATATATATACATACATATATACACATACAATACTACTGGTCCACTGAAACATGTGTCTGTATAAATACACAGCTACTGGTCCACTGAAACTTGTGTCTGTATATATATATATGAGATGCTACTGGTCCACTGAAACTTGTGTCTGTGTATGTACAATACTACTAGTCCACTGAAACATCCGTCTGTATATATACAATGCTACTGATCAACTGAAACTTGTGTCTGTATATATACGATTATACTGGTCCACTGAAAGTTGTGTCTGTGTATGTACAATACTAATAGTCCACTGAAACATCTGTCTGTATATATACAATGCTGCTGATCCACTGAAACTTGTGTCTGTATATACAGACTGCTACTGGTCCACTGAAACTTGTGTCTGTATATATGCAATGCTACTGGTCCACTGAAGCTTTTGTCTGTATATACACAATGCTACTGGCCCACTGAAATTTGTGTCTCTGTATGTACAATGCTACTGGTCTACTGAAACTTGTGTCTGTATATACACAATGTTACTGGTCCACTGAAACTTGTGTCTGTGTATTGAATTATGCTCTTCATCTTCCTTTACTCAAAACAATAGTCTGTATCTGTACATCATTGTACTATCTGCAATGACTTCATTGCTATGCAGACTTTACAAATATGGTTGAATGACTTTTCTGTAGAATGTATAAACTTTTACAAAATGTTGTTATTCACTAGGCTGTGTATATGATTTTTGGTAACTATTTGAAATATTGGGACCCACTACAGCGAGTTCAGAAACACAGAAACTGCATAGCTGAAAGGTCAGACTTGTATATAACAACTCAGAGATGCCATTGCTCAGAATATTCCCTTTTCTCTGAGGTATGGCACTTTCAGTATGTTGGTATATATAAGTTATTTAAAAAGCTTAAGGAGAAGAGTGACTTTTGAGATTCGTTTTTCTCTGGGTTTTCGGTCTTTTTCTTTTTTCGGCTTTTCATCACTCAGCATTTCAAATTCTAGCATTTCAATGGGGAACTCTATTCTTTTTTCTACACTATGTGTAAACCTTTAATATGTATCATTTTAGCGTTTCTCCCTGGGCCACCACTGAAAAAGGAACTCTGTGTCCCCATGGACTTTCCTGGTCAACAAATGCAATAAATAAAAAAATAACATTATTTCACCACTGTGCACTTGTTTATTGAAGTACCGGGCATGGTCTTCTCTTTCTGCAGCTGATTTTCACTTCAGCCATGAGTTCCAAGCCAAACATATAACAGGGAAGTGTCTCACCACTTAGCAGCCTAAAGCTGCCTGCTGAAGAAAGCATTAATTCTAAATGGGTCTTTGTTTACTTAAAACAGGCGGCATAAGAGGGAAAGGCAGGGCCAAAAGGAGTAGGCAGAATGTGAAATAAAAGAGCATAGAAATCCCCTGGCATTAAGTGAGTAATCCTAGCAAGACACAGAAATGAACACCCAGGGCCTGGGTCTTGACATATTTTATCACTCTCATCTGAATAGATTGAAGAAAGAGGACAATAGCCCTGAAAGGCTGGAAGTCACTAAGATTATTTCTCTACATAAGAGGAAGGAGTTTCTCAGGGAACTAGAGTCTTGTCAGCCTAACCACAGTGGTTGAAAACGTCATACAAAAGTCAAAAAGAAAAAGTTTAATAAATTTCATAGAAAGCAGTGAACTCCTGAATATTAGCACAAATGGCTTATAGCCTAGCTACTTTACTCATAGCAGTGGCATGGCCTGGAAATCAATATGGATATGTACACCTTCCATTTCTTGATTTTCCCAGACTTATCTTGTGGCATTCCTCTTTCCTTGATCTGTGTCTGTCATCTGTCATGTTACACTGACCTCCAATGAACTGCATTTCTTTCTACCATTCCCCCCTGTGATGTCACCTATCTCCTACTCTATTCCTCCCCCTTATGTATCTCTTACACTACTCAGACTGTGCTCATTTGCTATGTGACTGTGAGATTCAGTATCCTAACCCTCATTTACATGAGATTGCCTACTAATGCTTAGTTACATTTCTTACACTCAGCTTCCCCCCTTAACAACCACTACACGGTGGCCATGTTGTTTTTGGTCTGCTGATCCCTGCATTGTCACTCCATGTATTGCATAAAACCCACATTTGTGGGTTTATAACCTTCATTTTTATGTTTTATACAGCGCAGCCCGTTTGCGCGGGGCTGCGCTGGGTTTAAACATCGAAAAAAATATATATATTTTTATTATTTTTGCATTGGGTTACCTTGCCAATGGCCACATATTTGGCCATTGGCATGCTGCCTGACACATATGCACCCTTTATTTGGAGCTGACATGGCTCCGTTGTGAAATTTGCAGAAACATACTCAGTTGTCAACCGAGTACATTTCTGCAGCTAAAACGTCTCTTACACGGGCTGGTTTCTGCTTCGTGGATCGCTAATATACCTCATTTGCATACCTTTCGGCTGCAAGTGAGGTATTTAGCATGTCCACGCCCAGTCCGTGTAAGAGACGTTTTAGCTGTTCTCTTATACGGAGTTTAGGGCTGTTCCTGGATTGCGAGGCTTGCATGGAGTGTTACACGTCTCTTACACTCCGTGCAAGCCTTCGTGAATCCTGCCCAATGTCTGATTCAGCTACAGCTACTAAAATTTGTTGAGTAGCTTGCTGCCTGCTCTGTTTTAAAACTCACTTGTTATAAATGCTGCACTGTATACTGTCATGCCTGGTTCATCTACAGTAGTTTTAGTTGTCTTACTGTGGACCAAGCTATCTTGCTGTGAGTTTTATCCATTGGTTAATGCATTTGTTTGCTTACTGTTTTCCCTGCTTTAGTAACAGTTTTTTTCTTGTCATACATTTCAAATATGTTGTAGTTATATAATGCTCACTGCAACAGGTGTAATACCCTGCTGTCTGGCTGTGACTGTGTGTTCTGCTATGTTCAGAGGAATGTATCACTTTTTCACCATTCAGAGGAATGTATCACTTTTTCACCCTGATTACACATCTGTTTTTCTAAGTATATTTATAACTGTAGCACCGTTTAAAGCTAAATTTTGTGTAGCATTGCATTGGTACTACTGTGCTAGAGTGAATGCAGATGTGGTAGTCTTAACAGTTTGTGTTTATATTGTTTGAGTTTCTCTTTCTGTCCTCTCCAAAATACCTCCATCTATCTTGTGTGCTAAACCCCATATTTGGTAACAATGTTTATTATTTTTTTCTCTCTTCAGCTATCAGCCAAGTTTGTCTTTTTCATCTCCATATTGACAGCATACTGTTAAGTCCTGCATGCTGCATTAAACGGTTACAATGAAACTCGCTCATCACACAGCTCTGTGCTCTTACCTTGCAGTATCTCCTTATCTGCAAAGTATCTTGGCTTAGTTTTTACATTTTACAATATACTTATTTAAGGCATTATCTACTCTACTCTCTAGCAAGTCGGTATGCTGTAAAGTAGCTTGGCAGCAAGGAGCCCCCCTCCCCATTTCTTAATAGACTGTTAGTTTCAACAAACTTATGTCTGTTACATGCTGGACTCTTGCCTTTTTTAAGTTATTTCTTACCTGTTAGCACTGCACAACAAAACCTCTTATTCTTACTATGAACAGTGCCTAGCCTTATTCTGTTGGAGTTTTTAGTGATTGTGCTTGACTCTGGGCTTGGCTCAACCTGCTCCGTTCGCCCTCACTTTGCTTGGACTCACTTCGCTCCCCTCCCACCCCCCCCATATAATTTCCTTTATAGCTAACTACTTTCCACCTCCCACAACATACACCCCCCTTGTCTTTCACTCCATAATAGACTATACCTCAACCCACTTGCTGCAACAAAATATTCTAACTTCACCCCCCTTACTGGTACTAGCTGGTATACACTATTATCCACTATCTAACTGACCAAAAATCTGTACTCCTGTGCATTTTATTAACTAAAAACACCCTACAATATGTACTCCTCCAAGAATAAAAGCTATGCATTTCTAACTACATCCATCCTATTACTGCCTCTCCTACTCCTCCTCCTTATACTCACATCACTTAACATCCACTTACACCCCAAACATATCCAATTTAACCCAAACATATCTCCCCTACAAATCCAAATTGCTGTAGCCATATAAATAATCACCAAATCTTTGCCATTTTTCCATCTATCTTCTCATTAAATACTCTCTTACCAAAAATACACTTACCTAACACCCAACTCACCCTACCAAATACTACACTCCCACTGCTAATACCTCCACAAAAACATTCTCTTAGCTGGAGACATTCATCCCAACCCTGGTCCAGCACACTCTACTGCTAGCCCTTCTAACCCCAAAGTCAATAATCTCCCAAACAAACATCTTTCCTTCTATTCAATAAACACTAGGAGTATTCTGAACAAAGTAAGTGAACTACATGCTTGGATCTCCCACCATACTCCTGATATCCTTGTTCTGACAGAAACCTGGTTGAAATCCCAACACCAAGACATAGAGATCTTGCCCTATGGTTATAGCATACACCATCTAGATCGACCAAAAAGGAAAGGTGGAGGCTTTGCTATCCTACACTCTAACCACCTTAGCATTTCTAACTCTCTACGTTTACATCCCAAGCCTTCTCCCCAGCCAAAATGTTACCTGTAAACTTAAATATTAATAGCCATTCCACTATCACCATTGTAGCGATTTGCATTCCACCATGTGATATCCCCCTACGGGAAAATATGCTTGCTCATGTCTCCCAACACATCCCAAATGAAATTTATCATTCTTGGGGATGTCAACATTAACTGGCTATGTCTCTCCTCTCAAAACTCCTCACAACATCTTAATATCTACGGCTTTATTCAACTCATCTCTGATCCCACTTATTTTAATAACTCCCATACAGCCTCATCTCTCCTTGACTGCATTCTTGTCTCTCACCCTCCAAATACCATAACCCTGAAATGTTACCAAATTCCCTAAGTGATCATTGTACAGTAAAAATACTAAGCTACACATCCCATCAAGCTAAACCTCAAAGGTTTATCAAACACCGACAACTAACAAACTTTAATCCTGAAACTCTTAAATCTTTTCTGTCAAAAGTGAACTGGAATCCCTTAAAACTACTCCCTTTGGATGAAGCTGTCCACTTTTTTAACTCCACTTTCCTTAGTATTTTAAATTCTGTGGCACCCCCTTAGAATAGTCCACATAAAGTCTAACATAGCCCCATGGCTGACCGTAAACGCACATGCACTACTAAAAAATAAAGGCAGAGCATGGAAATTTTGGACTAGAACTAAACCTCAACCAGACCTCCAGAAATATAAGAACTTGGAAATCTTGCCAAAAGTCACATAAATAACGATAAGAAAAACTTCTATAATAATCCATCTTCTACCTTTAAATCCAACCCTAAAAAGTTCTGGCACTCTGTAAATCAAATACTACACCCATGTACGCAAGCCTCCCCTAACCCTCATCCTGACAAAACACATGAGGAAACTACGTCTATATTTAACTACTTTATAGACTCAATATCCAGATTACTAAATCAAGAGACAAACCATCCCATCAACAATAATAGACCTAATAGCTCAAACTCTTCCATCAGTAGTAACCCTACCACTGCCTTCTCTCTCAAACCTGTCTCCACTAACTATATTAAAACCCTACTATCTAAATTAAAACCTTGCTCCACATCCATAGACAACATTCCCTTGGCATTCCTTCAGGTTGTTGCTGATGTTCTTACTTTCCCAGTTTCTATTCTAATAAAAGGCTCGGAATCCACAGTCCCTTTCATCTGGAAGCAATTTTACACCCTTCCAATACACAAAGGAGGAAACTCCATAGATATCATTAATTTTAGACTCATAGCCATACTCTCACCACTCTCCAAAATTCTGGAAAAATGTATACACAATCAAGTCTTACACTACCTTCTGCAAGAAAATCTACTCACACCTACCCAACATGGCTTTCATCCCATGCACAGCACTACAGCAGCTCTCCTGTCTTTCCTAAACTCTGTATCACTAGCTAGAGACAGTAACAAACGTATTTCCTGTCTCTTCATCGACCCCTCTAAAGCCTTTGATACAGTCTCTCATAAACTCCTTCTCCTTAAACTAGCAAACTTACACTTCTCTATCCACCATATCTTGGTTTAACAGCTCTCTCTCTCTGATAGACTCCAGTCAGTCAAATGGCTCTCAGCTTTCTCCCCTCTTCTTCCTGTTAAAACGGGTGTTCCACAAGGCTCCATCCTTGGGCCCCTTCTTTTTAACATCTTTACCAACCTTCTCTACTCTTCCTGTCCTGGATCTTCACTGATGCAATATGCAGATGATTCTACACTTATCACTATTGCTGAATCACCAACTCAACTAAAATCAGACACACACTCCTCTTTAACTCTGTAGAAAACTGGCTATCTGAAAACCAACTTATCCTTAATCCAAAGAAAACCAAATTACTACTCTTTCTCCCTAAAAACCTTAACCACATAAAGACTTCCTTCTCCATACTGTCACAAAATAATACTCAAATACAGATGGACACCAGTCCAAAACTCTTAGGTGTTACTATTGATGATAGACTAACCTTTGATTTACACGTCAATAATTGTATCCGAAAAACACATCTCAAGCTAGGTCTCCTCTACAGAAACAAAAAATATCTTACCAAAACAGCAAAAATAACCCTTTTGAATGCCTACCTTTTACCCACTTTACTTTATAGCTCCCAAATTCTCACCAGCCTCAACATTGGACTACTAAGCAAGTTAGAAACAACTTATAACAGAACTGCCAGATTTGCTGCCCAAAATTCTTACAAATCCCATCACTGTCTCTCACTAAAAGAACTAAATTGGCTACAATTACCTAACCTGCTTCAGTATAATCAATCAGTTTCAGATTATTCATTCCATTCTCTACAAACCCTCTTTCTGTCCAACTATCTCATCTCTAATCTCACATTACCTACCCACTACATCACTTTGCAGTTCTGAACAAGACCTACTAAAAATCTACAAATCAAGGACCAAAAGGGTCTGTATTAGAACACCGAAGTTTCAAAACTTCCGAGTGTTCTAATTTCGACCCATTGAAAATATCGAAGAAACAGAAAACCAAATTTTTTTCCTAGGGAAAGAATTTGGTTGTCTGTTTCTGTTGCTTCGGTATTTTCAGCGCTGTGGTGGAAAGTTACGGGTCAGGATCAGTTAAGTGTACTATTGTGTGGACATGAGGGTTAGGTGAGTTAGGATTAGGGTGCGGGTCAGGTAAGTGTGCGATTGTGTGGATGTGAGGGTTAGGGCAGGGTAGGTGAGTTAGGGTTAAGGTGCGGGTGAGGTGACTGTGTGATAGTAACGGACCTTAGGGTTAGGGTTTGGGTTAAGGTAAGTGGATAGTTAGTGGTGCATGTATAGTTTAGTGTAGGGTTAGGTGTATGTGTGTGGATTGTTGTTTGTTTGGTGTGCTTGTGTTGTGTGTATGTGTTTTGGAACAGCAAATTTTTTCCCTAGGAAAAAATTTGCTGTTCTGTATGTTCAATGTTTTAAACTTTCGTTCAATAAGGTTCGATATTAGAACACTTTGAAACTTTAGTGTTCTAATATGGACCTGGACCAAAATGGGTCACCTAGTCTATAGCTTTAACCCTTGCAAGGCCTAGAATAGCCTACCAATAGATATGAGATCCCATGAACACCCCAACCAATTCAAAACCACTACAAAAAAATACCTTTATGAAAATAGACTTTCCAATGTAATTATCCCCCGTAAACACTCCCCTATAACCTTCTACTTCTCTTCTCTCTTACTTTGCTTCAATAAACAAACTTATTACTTTATCTTCTCCTCTTGGTACATCACTGTTACAAACAGAACTAGTAAAATATTTCAGCTATGTAACTATTGCACTATTATGTATATAATATGTAATTATAAATGTATCCCACTGATGAATGTATTTCTGTGTATGTCACTTGCCACAGTTTAATGTATGACACTGTAATGCAATAATGAGTGGTACTGATAAATGTAATGTGTGGCACTGTAGTGCAGTAATCTGTGGTACTGATTAATGTATTTCTATATGTATTTAATATGTAAAATTTCTATTTTCTGTTTGAACTTTTCTCCTCGGGCCTCCGCTGAAAATGGGCATTTGTAGCCCAGTCAGACAAACCCTGTCAACAAATATAAAATAAATAATAAATAAAATAAATTTTCTATGGCCAGTGATTTAACAGAAACAATGACTGATGTGAAATGCTTTAGTAGAACTGTTATGCTTAAGTTGGAATTTGGCAGTGTTTTAGGTGATACAGCGAAATGTTTTTAGAAAGCCTAGCCTCTATATGCCTAACCCACATCCATTAGTGGAAGCTTTTACTAAGATGGTAGAAGATGATTTATATACGTTTTATGATGACAAAAGTTTGAAGACTGTGACAAGGATAAGGTGGTTCACACAGGCTATCTAGAGCTCGACAAGGCTTTTGACACCATCCCGCACTCTGGAATTATAGATAAACTCACTAAACTAGGTAAAACTCCCAATGTCACAAGATCGTTTTCCAACTGGCTCACTGCCAGAACCCACACTGTGAAAGTAGCAGACTCCAAATCTGACTTCAGACCCAGTGACAAGTGAAGTACCACAGGGTTCAGTCCTGGGTCCTCTCCTGTTTGGTATCTACTTTTCTGAAGTACAGGCTAACACAGAAGGTCTTTGGGTAATGAAGTTCACAGATGACTGCAAACTAGGAGCCATAATCAAAACTCCTAATGATGTGGACATCCTACAAAAGGGCCTCACTGAGACAGATGCCTGGTGTCAAAGCCATGGCCTTAAGTTCAATGCCAAAAAGTGCACTGTCATTCCCTTTGGTAAAAGCTCTGTACCCCATGAGCTACCACATAGGTGGTAGTCTACTTAACACCGAAAGTGTGATAAGAGACATTGTGACACAGGTGGACAGTCGTTTCTCCTTTGATAATCAAATTGCCACAGTAGTCAGGAAATACTTCTATGTGGCACACCTCATCACAAAAGGTTTCTCATCCAGGAAAAAAGAGGTAATTGTTCCCCTCTACTCATCACTCATTAGACCCATTATAGAGTACAACGCCACTTTTGATATGTACCTCACAAGACATCTACAGCAACTGGAAAGGTCGCAGAAATACCTCAAAAAGAGGATTACTGGCCTTAAACAGATGCCCTATGCAGACCATCTGAAAAAACTCCAGCTTTATTCAGTCACTTATCGCCTACTCAGAGGCGATCTCTGCCTAACATAGAAAGCTATGTCAAACCCAGAGCTGTTGGACTTGCTCCACTTAAAGAAATCCCAATCCCTCTGAGCTACACACTTTAGGGACCTAAGCCTTGTCACCACAATAAACAGAACATGCTGGAGGAATAGATTCCTGTCCCAGAGACTTCCTATACTCTGGAACAAACTACCTATCTATATCAAACAAAGCTCCTCATGAGCACTCTTCAAGAAAAATATTGATGATTGGAAGGGAAATAGGAAATTCACCCCAGGTATCACCTCTGGGGCTCTGCTCGACAGGGGCACAGGAAAATAATTTTCTTGGGTGGCGAAAGTCGGGGTACCTTTTTGGCTAGGCTTATATAGGCCCTAGGGCCAATAGCCTAGTTACCTACCTATGAATAAGAATGTGAGATCTAATTTGAGTTATAAAGAATGCCTTGCCTTAAGAAGTTTGCAGGATGATGGGTCTATTATGATAAGGCCTGCAGGCAAGGGTGGCCCAATAATCCTGATGGATAGAAGCTACTATGTTGATGTCATGATTACTATGCTAGGTGATGATTGCTTTTATCATCAGATTGATTTAGATAGAGTATTTTCCCTCCAAGGGTCCATTTCATTTATGTTGGAAGACTTACTTAAGAGTGAGTTGATAAGTTTAGAATTATATAGGTTTTTGAAGGTTGAGTTTCCATTGTTACCATGTATACGAGATCTCCATAAAATTCATAAGGATGGGTGGAACCCTCCGATGAGACCTATAGTTGCTGGGAGGGGGTGGGTTACTGAACCCTTCTCCCTGTATGTAGAGAAATGGTTATGACCTGTCCTGAATAATAATGTATATATTTAAGGACACCAAAACATTTTTGGTAGATTTATACAACTATGGGAATTCCTTGGGGTTGGACTCAGAGTTATACTTTTGTAACATTGGATGTACAGTTCCTTTTCACTATTATACCTAATGTGCTAGGGATACAGTCAGTACATGAGTATCTACATAGGCATAATGATTATGAGAATACACAGATTTGATATGTTTGTTTTTGGAGGCATTGTTGGAGAATAATGTGTTCATCTTTGTGGATAATATATATCTACAGCGTGATGGCATAGCTATGGGCACATCTTATACCAATAGCTATGCCAACATGTTCATGGCATTTTGGGAGGAGGAGGTCTTATTTAAGATGCACTTGTATTTAGAGCATGTTAGGTTCTATCGACGTTTCGTCGATTACCTCTTCCTAACATGGGAGGGTACATGTGCTGACTTGAGCCTATTTTTGATGCAATTAAATGAAACATATGAATTCTTATAAATTTACCATGAATTATTCCCAAACCAGAGTTGAGTACCTGGATGTATATGTGGAGAGGTTAGATAATGGTTTAATACTGGGGTGTATAGAAAATCATACTACAGGAACACCTATTTGCATAGAAGTAGCATGCACCCCCAATATGTTTTCAGGAACATTATCAGAGGCCAAGGAATGAGGGCCTCTAGGGTGAATGCATCAGAGAAGGGGTTCAACCATGAGCTAAGTACACTGAAAAACAGGTTATTGGATAGAGTCTATGGCTCTACTGAGGTGGATAGGAATTTAGATGGGATTGGCCAACTAAGAGAAGATGTCGCTAGACCATATTACTCCCACAGTATTGAGGTAATTGATCGCCCTAGAGATGTTTCATGTTTTGATGCCATTAAAGTCCCGATATATTTTACCAAAGACACTAACCCAGTTATGGATATAATCAGGAAGAATTGGCATGTTTTGACCACTGACTTGGAGGTTAAGACGGTAGTAGAAGATAATCTCCAGTTTTATGTTTAAAAATAAACATAATTTGAAGAGATTATTATGCTATCCAAGAGATGAGTGGATCCCCTGTGTGTATAAAAGGTACTTATCCCTGTGGTATTAATTTTTGTGAATATTTATTTGGACACAACAGGATCCTTTGTACATCCTGATACAGGTCAATCTTTTCACTTTGAAGTTGGTGCGAACTGTAGAACATCTCATGTGGTTTATTTGGCAGTGTGTGTGACCTGTGGGTCATTTTATGTCGGGAAGACCGACAGGCTTCTTAAAGATAAAATAAAGGAACATGTCTATCACATTAGGATTAGAACAACTACTAATGCTTTATCAAAGCATATTATAGCAGAAGGGGGGAAGAGCATACATTTCGGTTCCTTGTAATGGATTTGGTTAAACCCACGGTATGGGAAAGTGATACATGGAATTTAACTGAAAGTAAAGAAATTAGGTGGATTTTAAGGCTTAGGGCAGAAAGGGGTAAGGGCTTGAATGAGAGGGCTTCTATTAAGCCCACGGTGAAGTCCAGGAGACTGTGTTAAATAGTACTTGTATTTCTCTATAACATTTTTAAATACTTTTATGTATTTATGATAGCTGTTTTTTTTAGCTTAGATGTTGTAGTGTACATTATTTTACTGGTTTCATGTGATATCACTTTAAATAATGTACCCTAGTGGTTCAGCATGAACTGATTGGTGCATGTATACTATTTAAATGTGTGTGGACTAGCATTTGTTTGATGGTCTGAAGAAGCTCCTGTGTGAAAGCACTTACCAGTCTTGAAATAAAACAGCACTTTTATTTATGGTGGATTTATTTTATGGACTGCATGGTTCATGCACTGCTTTGCTGCTGACAAAAAATATTAAAAACTTGTTTCAATAAGTAAGCTACCACAACTTTGCAATGAGATACTCAGCATAGCATTATAAAGCTTAATCTAAACAGATGGTAAACTTTTTCAATTTCTATTAGTAAAAGAATTCATATTACAAACAATGATACTTGGAAAGTTAGGTATATATTGAGTGTTTTTTCCTTTCCAAGGCAAGAGACAAAACATAATTAGAAATGTACTTTTAAATTTCTTTGGAATTTTAAGTTAAACCCACTTGAAAGAAATGCAATTTATTGTCATAAGAGAGATTGAAGATTGTGCTTGATTAACCCTGTTGTTTATTTATTTATCATATTTACATTTCTGTAATATTTTAGAAAGAATTTCTACTAAGTCTTATCAGTGGCAGATTAAGGCCTTGGCTCAGGGGTGTGTCTCTCCCCCTTTTTGTTAATCCATACAACCTAGTACGAGAAAAAAATAAAAACTTTTGTAGTTTTCTTTTGGTTGAAATCAAAATCTAAAACTGGAGTGCCAAAGCAGTATAGAGCTGAGACAGTTCATTGTTTACTGCTGTATTTTACTTTTCATCAAGTAGAAGCATATCTGTTTATTTTTACTTCTTTTTCTAAGTCACAGAAACACAATTAACGAAATGAGTCAGGTGACCTAATCCTAATATCCTGATTAGTTCCTCTAAATGTGTCTGTCTCCCATCATGATGGAAATGATGCTTAGGGAAGAGATGATGAAGAGCGTGAGAGCAAAAGACTCTGAGACTCGAGAAAGAATTAAAAAAAAAAAACTTAAATTTGAGGGGAGTTTTGTATGGTAGTACACAACATAGTCTCCATCTCTGTATCAACCAATCTATTGATCCAAACCAGTGTTGAGACCATGAGGTAAAGAGTTTAAAAATAGGTCTTGACACAGCACTCTTCTATCCACTGAAAGTTACCTAAAGTCACAGTTACTGCTGAAATTCAGAGTTACAGGAGTGTAATGCAATTTGTGCTAACATATTACATTAAAAAGTTTTAAACTAAAATAATTTCTTCTGCTGGTGGGAAGCATAAGACCAAATGAGTTGTAGTCACAATTCTCCAATTAATTATTCATCACTTACTTGGAGGTTTTTCTTTCTAAAACAACTTCTGTCGATAAGATCTGAGAGCAGATGGTTTCTACTCTCTGTGATTCCTGTTAAGCTGTTCAGTTATGTGAATAAATCTATGAATTTACACTGGACCTGGGAGGCTGATGAAGATTTTTTTTTCAATAAACAGTAAATGGAATTTGTGTCACAGTAAATGAACTGATAATTCAATTAAAAGGTTTACAGCATTAGGTTATTTAAGGACATTCAAGCCTTTTGTTATAGCCCCACAAGAGACAAATTTACGGAAGAGCATCCTGCAGAGGTAATGGACTGTTGATCCTAGGGAGTAGCTTGTACTTTTCATGGTGCAAGGTAAAGAGGGAGTGATGTTACTGATTTCCAAAAAGTGCTCTGTGGCATTAGAAGTTATCACAGTGGATGTACAAGGGTGTTATGATGGAATGAAGGATTATATTGGTGCAATTTCTAATATAGTATATAAAGTCAGTCCCCCGGATTCATGAAGCTCAGCACAAGGCCGGTGTAAGGCGTGTGCCGGCAGTGCAGTGTATAATCAGCGTAGCAGCGCCACATGCATAGTAATGAGTGCGCGCCGCAACCACAACCACGTGCAGAGGGCACGTGCGCGAACCCAAGTAGGATGCACCCGTAGGCATGGCCAAGCCGGCAGGCGAGGAGCAACCTAAAGTGTTGACTGTCACAGGCCGCCTGCAATAGTAACCGCACCAGCCAGTGTCCGTGGATAATGAAACGTACGCAGAGTATGCAACATAGTACCTGTTTACACAAAACGGAGGACCAAACATTAACCCATGGAGTCCAAATTGTACCCATCCAAGGAACAAAGGATACGCGTAATACCGTGTCCGTCACGCAATGCACTGTCAGTGGGCATACCCAGTGAAGGTGTACCGCAGCATGTCAGCGCGCTGCACCTACACACAAGTAGCCCCATGGGCATGGTCACCAGCAGTAGTGAGAGTACACAGCCGGGCAGCCGTGTCTATATAACAACCAGAAGGAAACCAGATACCCTAAACACAGATAAACATGTGCATAGCAACATGAACTACACCCAGCAATATGCCCGTCGCATACACATAGGATGGCGTATGCCGAAGCGTAATATCCAGAAGCAGAACCCATGCATGCAAATGTAATACACAACAGCCCCGTCATAGCACGTAACCCGCACCCATGTACGACCATCCACCCAACCCAGCTAGCAGCTGTGCGCAGCTGTACACCTACACACAGTGGGTATACCTCAAATGTAGTATGAAGTATTGTCCTAGGCAGTGCCACACGTGCAAATATGTACCCCACATGTCAACATCCCACCTCAGGTACTGAAATCCAAATGGCTGCATGTGAATGTGTCGGCAGAATGTGTACATCCCGCATGTGGTATGGACCTGTCGAAACCCCATAGGCATTCACACGCCACGGTGTCCATAACTGTACACATCTGGACAAAGCAGTATGTGCAGCCACTGTACTGATGATTAGCTATGCAGACATGTCAAACACAACACATAGGGCGGAACATCCGCCCACCAAGCAGGACACCCCAACAGGGTGCCACATGCACAGAAGGTGAAGGTGGGACATCACACGTAGATAATAGCGGTGCCGGATGGCCAAACACCCACAGCCAATGCAAAGGATTGAATAACACGTATATGCCTGGATGAATGGGTATGTCATATCATGGGAATAGGCTAAGCTATCCAACATAATAGCCATGCGTACCAGATACAAACTGCCAGTAACATGCAGTAGTAATGCAGGAAGGCATACACGACTGTGGGAATATCACAGGACATATGGCATGTGCCAAATGTCGACGCATGGCACAAATGTCCAGGATGGGGCCCCCTGCAAAGAGGAACATGTGCCAACCCCACCCCCCACTGACGTATCGGCAGTGGAAACACAACCCAAACACACACCAACACCACCGTCCATCCCACGATAGCAATGGAGGCCGGTCAAAGACTACCATGATGCGTGCACAAACAGGGACACGTGTAACCGTTGCCCTGACAACCCCCCACAGGCCAACGAATAATAGTATGGACATATGCATGTAATGCTGTGAAGGATGTGTGGTAGTCCTCAGTATCACAGAGGTAGGTACACAGATACACTGTAATCAACCGTGACATATGTGCACTGTACACAGCATACCTGCAGGTAATACATAGTTCAATCATGTGCCACAGAAATATCCACGTACGAATGAGGACAGGGGATAGACAAGTGTGAATGGGACAAACTATGAACATAGGTTCATAGGTTCATAGTAGGCTATCCGCCCAAGGGCATCTCTAAGCCTAGCCCATAGTTATGTTGCCTTCACCACCCCTTCAGTTTGAAGAAAACTATGCCTATTATATTGCTGTACCTCTGTCAAGCAGTGACACTGAAGTAATCCCTGGGGTATATCTGCAATCTCCCATCCATTGGTCAAGATTCCTCTTGAACAAGGCCAGTGAGGTGCTCTGCCTCACATGTACTGGGATGTTGTTCCACAGCATAGTGAGTGTCTGGGTGATGAATCTGCCCTCCAGCATGTTCTATTAATGACCGTGTCAAGGTTTAAGTCACCTGCCCTTGTGGTTCTGAGGGATCTAGATCCTTTAGGTGAAGCATAGTCATCAAATCTGGGTTCGACATGGCCTTGTATGTCAGGCACAGGTCACCTCTGAGCAAGTGGTATGCGACTGAATAGAGCTGGCGTCCTTTCAGTCGGGCAGCATAACACATATTCCTGAGACCCTGCATCCGTTTGGCGATGAACTGTTGGGGCCATTCCAGCTGCTGCAGGTGTCGGGTCAGATACATTCCGAATGGGGCATTGTACTCAATCATAGGTCTAATGAGTGATGAGTACAGGGGGACGATGACCTCCACTGATCTAGATGTGAATCCCTTCATGATCAGGTGGGCAATGTAGAAGGTCTACCTAACTACTTTAGCAACGTGTGTGCCGAACGAACGGTTACTGACAACCTGAGTCCCCAGATCCCTGGTAACTTCCTCTGTGCTCAGTGGATTGCCACCTATATGGTAGCTAGGGGTAACCTTGTTCTTCCCGAAGGGTATGACTATGCATTTCCTGGCAATTAGCTGTAGGCCATGTCTCTGGCACCAGTTATCCATATCTGTGAGGCCCTTCTGAAGGATATCTGTGTCAGATGTGTTTCCGACTATGGCACCCAGTTCGCAGTCATCTGCAAACATTGTCAGCCATAACCCCCCTGTGTTTGCTTGTACTTTGGAAATGTAGATGCCGAAAAAGAGTGGACCCAGGACTGAGTCCTGTGGGACACCACCTGTGACCGGCTGTGAGTCTGACATGGCGCCAGCAACTCTGACCGTGTGGGTTCTGTCACTTAGCCAGTTTGCAACCCATCTTGCGATGTATGGGTTTACATTCAAGCTGATGAGTTTATCAATGATACCTGAGGGGGGTATTGTGTCGAAGGCCTTTGCCAGGTCAAGGTAGGCTGTATGGACTGCTTTACCCTCATCAATGGCCTTGGTGACTGTTCCTAAAAAGTCAACCAAGTTTAAAAGGCATGATCAGCCTTTGACCAAGCCAAACTGGGTTGGATCCAAAGTATGCAAGTCCCCTATGTCTTTATCAATGAGTTCCATTATGATCCTTCTCCATGGCTTTGCAGATAAGGCTTGTCAAGCTAATGGGACGGTAATTACCAGGGTCAGTGGAGGCACCACCCTTGTGAAGTGGGACTACAGTCGCCTTGCACCACTACTTGGGTACATATCCTGAGGGGAGGCTAAGATTAAACAGCTGTCCTAACTGTGGGTTTACTTCCTCATTGAGTTTGTGGAGTACACAGCTAGGACACCATCTGGTCCCATGGATGCTGTGTTTACTGCCTTGGAGAGAGCATTCCCACCTGTGCGTTACAGATGTTCTGGGGGCTACAATCCTCTGGTATAGATATCTCTCCATGTGGGGGGGGGAGTTTGCACCGAACCTGTCAGCCAGTATGTTGGCAATGTGTGTAGGTTCAGTAATCTTCACATCATTCTAAACCCAGTCTGAGCATATCTGGGAGTGTCCTCCCAGGTGTCTAACATAGCTAAAGAAGGCCTTATGATTGTCTTTCGAGTCCTTGGTGATTTATCTGTCGAATTTGCCCTGGATGATTTCATGAGAGCATGTAGTTCTTCACATATAATGAGCAAGGGTGTCTTACCTTACAAGGATTCTGCTCTATCTTGTAGTAGCTTCCTCCTTTCATTGTAGAGCTTGTTTATGGCTGGGGTCCACCAGACCGGATGCTTGGCTTTGGTAGAAAGAGTCTCAGTTATGTATGGGATTGCCTGATCCATGCAGTCCTGTAGGTGCTGGTAGAAGGCATATGTAAGTGATTCAGTGGTTTGAGTAATGTTTACCACTGGCTCAGGGGCCTTAAAGGAGACCACACTAGTGTTTAGAAGTGTGAAGTCGGCTTTTGAGAAAGGCATATGTATGGTAACCGGCACCACCCACAGCATTGTATGCCAATAGCAGAAGCTATTGTAGGTTGTCCAAACACACGTGTCTGTACACATGGAACATCATAGCAATAAACCACGCCCGGATTCGGGTAATGCTAGATATACCCACGGCAGACGTGGTGCGTTTCCGAGGCCGATGCCCGAGGGACCACACACATAGCCGGCCTTAGGCATAGGCCAACTAGACAGCCGCCTAGGGCACCGCTCTACTAGGGTCACTTTTCCAGTATTTATTTGGTGTAGGTAGACCAGGATGGGGGTAGCGGGTGTTGTGGTGGGGGCACCATGGAGTTCTTTTGCCTAGGGCACCACTTGACCTAAGGCCGCTCTTGGGTAAATACAGCAGTACCCACACCCAGACGCGGGTCATTGCTAGTATGCCATATCATCTATGGAAAGAAACCATATATTCCCAGACATAATGGCACAGCATAATGCCTGTCCGCCGCCCAAACGCAGACATACGGCACCCTCGGCAGTGCGGACGTACTGCGTGAGATGTCCGTTACCAATGTCGACACTGTCTCGCTATGTGAAACAAAGTCAACATAGCGATTCAATACTAAACAGCGACGGAGAGCCCGATGTCCCCGTTGCTGAGCTGTTCAACCTGTTCCGCCATGTTAAATGTGTGTAGCAGAGTGGGACTGCCCCAAACTAAGCAACGGACATGTTCGTGGCTCAGTGAAAGCCGTCACGCAATGTTAAACCCATGTAATATAGCGAGACAGGTTATAAATACCGAGGTTTAGTAATGGAAATAGGTCCGGTCGACCAGACCGTGTGCAATTACTATAACAAGATCTACAACGGGCACGCCAGCCAATCAACGCACACGGTTAGGAATAATGGGGGGGGATATGGTATCATAGACATGGAACAACTGTGCCCATGTGACTCGTCTGACATTTGTACACGGTCAGGGCAGTTCCGTACACTAGGCGGACAAGACCAAACCCAAAGCACCACAGGAACACCCTGACAATCGAAGGCCTGTATGCGTAGGGGATATAAGCCCCTGTGATCTGAATATCCCTGCGGTCACGACATATGCATCCTGGGCCATGAGCGGGAGGGAATAAGGAATGTTTAACATGTAGTACCGCACCTTTCCCAGCAGGAGAATGGATGCCTGTGACGTACGTGAGTGCGGGGGTGGGGTGGGGGATATGTAAATTTAGCTAAGTACCATGGGTATGCATATAAATGAGACAGAACAGCTAATGTGTAGTGGTCACAGTAACCTGCAAACGTGAATGCAGTCCCGTTTGAATTACGACTATAGAACATATAAATGTGAACGTGTACGTAATGCGTCCATGCCGCAAAGACTGTTACATGTGTAAAGGTGAAAGTGCATTCCGCACACGTCTGTCAACTGGATCAGAGATATGTTACCGGAACAGTCACAACTAACACAGACCACGTAACCACACAGACCCAGTAAACATATGTAAACAGAATACGGATATGCATGCGCGCCTGCGCGTAACCCACAATTAGGAAATGCAAGTGCGCGTGTGCGTGTGTGATCCGCTCATAGCAGGGAAAGTTAAGGCTGTGTCCTCCACGTCAATTATACATGTCTCAAAACTGTCAGCCTCTGAAAGTATGGAATCGGGCAATGCCATGTAAAGTACCGTTAGAAATAGTGAGAAACACATGCTATGTGATAAGGCAAACATAGAACGTGGATAGAATAACGTGTGTGTTAGTAGTATGGATTGACGACGGTTATGCATCTGTAACCCGACCCACTTGTCAGAAGGTGCCCCCGTACGAATTGTGTTCAGTTGGCTCACACTTGTTGACCGGGCTAGGCTAGCTGGATATATGTCCAGTGTCAGCAGAGGCCCGTGGAGAAATGCTCCACACACAATAATAGCACAACATACCAAAGTACTCATATATGTAACCAAAAAAGAACAACAATAGAAAGTGTCCTGAAAGGACTGGTTACACACAGATCCCAGACGACAAAGCAATATATGGCCAGTGGAAGCACGTCACAATTACGGGATCAGGTCCCTATAGAAGCAAGAAGGCCTCACATGACACGCCAGCGAATTGCCAGATAGACACAGGTCAATGTAACACACAGCAAGATTAAGGGCCAACCAGCCATACACCATGCCAGAACCTGTACAGTGGAAAGGTATGGCATGGTAATAGATGTGTGTACACATGTAATCCACAGACAGTAACAAAGCAAGGTATGAAACTAGGGGTTCACATGTATATATCTACACACAGTAGTCCGACGGCCCGTATATATGACGCATGGACAAAGATTTGTCACTTGAAAACAAGATGTAAACAACTACAGTTTATTCCATATCATATTGATATAGTTATAATACAGTCATATTTATATTTAACATTGTGACTCTTATTTACATTCATATTTATACAAAATATGCATTTAATTGTACTTATTTATTCCATGATTTGGAATCTTAATGCAACAATTATACACATTAATATACAATATCATTATCAACACACTAGATTCTAAGGTTTACTCACAACAATTATCAACTATGTTTCAATATACTGATTGTATTGACCAATATTGTATTTATATTAACACATTGTTGTTGTATTAATGTTTCCATTAAGTAATGTATGCAACACTGATTTGTATATGTCACTTTATCATTAAGACTTGGAGCACTGTCCACTTAACTATGAGCAAGTTTATTGATTAATTGTCTTTAAACTGACTCTGAAGAAAGTATATAAGGGACGACTATCTAATGTATTTCGTACTCTGACGATGCCCCATGTTAGTGGGTGAAAGCGCTCAGTATCTTTGGACTGTGGAGTTTTTGTCATCGTCTGTTTTGGTCTGGTTTATGTTCAATAATGTCCTTTATGAAGATGACCAGGACTCAAGGTTTGCTGTATTTCCGCTTACTGGCACATGGATATAGATAGGCCAAGTAATACATAATATGGGTAGTCAAACAGACATCCGCGATTGGGGAACATACAGCATCAGTCAAAACCACTGGCCAGATGGTGACAGTCCAACAAGTTCTACACTTTACATATGTACACTGGTGTCCATTGTAGGACTCCAAAAATTGATCCGTTTGCAATATCAACCAGCTGCGATTGACCCAGAAGAAATGACAGCCGTGACTACGGCACAGCTAGACATATGCACCACCAGCGTGTTTAAGGTTGATGACAAGTGTCCATGAAATGCAGGACATATGAACAGAAATCCCCAGATTGTCGAGTCCATAGAAGTGCGTCCACATCCCGGTCCCGCACACATGAAGGATGTGTAATGTGTACCGTTGAGGGTTGCAGCCATGGGATCCTGGGTATGCAGAAATGGGACTCGGTGTTGTTTGGCAGATAATCCATTGGCCCGCCCCGTGGGAGGGATGTGGGTATAGCACATGCCTTACTCCCCACTAATGATGCAAAGCATCTACCGGATAATGCTGAAACCAGGTGTGAAATGTGTACAGCCCTATATCAGTATCCAGTAGGCAATTCCCATGGATGGACAAGCGTACAACCAAGATGGCACCCATAACTGGAAACCTGGTGGAATTACACAGCTGCAGTAAGGCATAGCACAGGAAATACAGATAGGGACTACATTAGACATTCCCCATACAAAGTCAGACGGTCGTGCGAATACCGGCGTACACAGCTCTCAATCTGCCATCACCAAAATGGGGATCACTCGCTTCCATAATGCGGAACAAATGGGCGACCTGTGGAACACATACTAATGGCTCAGTAACAACTTCAACTAGGAAGGTCATAGGATGGTTAAACTATGGCGTTCCCACTTATAAAGAAGATCCTTTAATGAATTAATATGATTAATGTCAATTGACCATGGAATACACCTAATTCACATAAAATAACCGCTGGCACCTTATGGCACACAATCCAAAAAACACATAGGTAGATGAAACAGTCAACGTAGAAATTGTCCAGGACAGTGCCCAAATGGTATAAAAAGTTTCCTTTATATACAAGTAAGCACTTTCACCCATAGGCTCCGTCAGACTTACACATAACATAAAAGCATCCAGGCTTTAAATATCCCTCCTTACACATTCATTGGTCAATTTCTCATCAAACAATGAACAATTAACCCCAGCATATAAAGCGCAGACGCAATGTTAAATACACACACATATATTAACATCTTTAAAAACATCCTATTAAAACATGTATTATATTATATTGTACTATGCCTAATTCTCATCAATTATAAATCTAACAATATATATAGAAAATATGTATATTATATCAATGTAAAACAGGGGTAAACAACTGAAAGAGTGGACTAATAGGTGTTAAATGTATAGCTGTACCTAAACTACATTCCTGTTATTTGGGTTTAAGCCACCTGCTTCTCAAAAGAGGCTTAATCTGTGCTTCATCATTCAGCCCTGGTGTGTGGTCAACTCTCCACCAAATAATCCATCTCAATCCGCATTCTAAAATATAGTTGATAAGGTCCCCCCCCTCTGGGATTAAAATCCAGCCTTTGTAAAGCACTGAATGTAAAAGTATGCCTTGGGATGTGCTCATAGCCGGCCGTAGGCATAGGCCAATCTGGCGGCTGCCTAGGGCGCCACACTAGCAGGGCCACCTTTCTAGTAGTTATGTCATGTAGGTACACCAGGATGGGGGCACCATGTGTTGTGGTGGTGGCCGCCATGGAGCCCTATCGCCTAGGGCAGCAGTTGATCTAAGGCCGCTGCCGTAGGAGGGGTAGTACGGTCTGCAGGTATGTGCTGAAGTGCACATGAAACAGCGGTCTACAAGGATTACCCATAGTGGCGACACCTGCACAGACGGCTATAGCGGGACATACACACGACCATTCACACAGCTAAGATAGACATACACACACCATAAACAGGCAATTATACACAAGGTTTATGGCGTGTACGGGTACAGTGTCAGTACAGCAAGGATAGCTGTCTGCCACGATATCCAGCAGATGTCTCTAGGTCGTGCCGGAATACGGACGTTGCATGGACAATGAGTGGATATGCATCGTACCACAGTTCTATGTGTCAGCCGTGCAAATATGCGATACATGAGACAGACAGCTGTCCATGCAAGAGCAGCGCTATGGGCATAACATACGTATGTATATATACATCGAGAGAGATACAGACGGACACATGTGGCAAGGCCGGGAGTGTAACGTACACAGCACCACCCCACCACACCACAGCAGGGCGCACGTGGAGAACACGCTACGGAGGTCGCCAACCACAACAGGCACACAGGCAGTCCACGAGCTGCGTCTCACCATCCACAAACACAGAGATGTCGGCAGGATATAAGTGTTCTGCGGAAACTCTAAAGCCATAACCTATGAACCCATGTGGCTGGGAGCATAGACACACACACACAGCTGGCAGGCATCGGGATTGACCTTACCCCCACCTACCCAACCGCACAACAGTATGACACAGGTATGGAACACGCTACTTGGACCACTGAACACAGCACCGTCAGAGGCACACGTCTAGGTGGGTGACAACATCCGTAAAGGAATAGACGCCAATAGCCAAGGTATGTGTTGCGAAGCATCTAAAATAACTACTCTCTACAGGGGCAGCTGTAAACACACACACACACACACACACCCCACACACACACAGGGAAGGGCCGGGAGTTGAATCTATGCCTTCCTACATGAACAAACTACAGCAGAG
>NC_056733.1:1735555678-1735638178 GCF_019279795.1 Protopterus annectens
CTCTGTCAGTTTTTTCTAGAACAAAATTCAAATCCCAGGGAGGAGGAACAGGGTTCCTTAGAAGTCTGATGTGAAGGATGGCTTTAAATAAAAACTTAATGTCTAGCACAGAAGCTGAAGGAGGAGATAAAGGCAGACATGCAGAAATGGCTGATAAGTGGGCTTTAAATGAAGAGTAAGCCAATCCAGCCTTGAGCAGTTCATACAAATAAGACAGGACTAGGGGTATATCCACTGAAAATAGATCTGGTCTCTTGTTAAGACACCAGATTGAGAACCTCTTCCAATTGGATAAGTAGGATCTCCTTGTATTGGGTTTCCTGGCATCCTGCAGGAGTAGAAGCATGTCCTCAGAGAAAAGGTATCTGAAAGGAACCAGAAGCCTGCCACCCACAAAGTCAGGTTCAGTGTTGCTAAATGTGGGTGAATTAGAGCTCCCTTGTCTTGTGTGAGAAAATATATCCTGTGAAGTAACTTATGATGATTGCCCTTGGTTAATTGCAGAAGAAGAGGGAACCAATGCTGTCTTGGCCAAAAGGGGGCACCAGCAAGATTTTGGGGTTATATTGCTGAATCTTCAGCAGGACTTTCTGAATAAGTGGGAAGGGGGTAATGCATAGAGAAACATCCCATTTCATGAGAATGATGGGGTGTCCACCTTCAATACCAGAGGACCTGGGGCTCTAGCACAAAATTTTGGAAGCTGTCTGTTCAGAAGGGATGCCAAAAGATCTATTTGAGGTGTACCCCACCAGTGAAGAATGTCCAGAAACACATCCCTGTGGATCATCCATTCATCGGCTTGTGTCATGGACCTGCTCAGTGTGTCTGCTAGAACAAAGTAAAATAAAGCACAGTGGTTCCACATGGCAGGCTAATAACAAAATAAATAGTTTATTCAGATAAGGTAAGTGCTTTCACAGACAACATCAGCTTCATCAGACCAAGAAAACTATTTATTTTGTTATTAGCCTGCCATGTGAAACCACCGTGTTTTATTTTACTTTGTTACTTAGTTATTTCATTACTTAGTTATTTCACCGTTGGTTCTCTTGTCTTCTTCAGAGATCTGATTTTTTTACAGTTACTTGTCTGCTAGAACATTTTGAGCTGGGGGAATGTAAACAACTGTTAATGTGACCTTTGCTTGTATGGCAATCTCCCAGGCTTGGATTGCTAACCTGCAGAATAGGTAAGGCTTTGTCCCACTGTTTGTTCACATACCAAAGTACTGTGGTGTTGTCTATGAACAGTTTTAAGGGACCTGGTTGAAGAGATGAACAGAAGGCTTGAGGGCCAGAATCAGAGCCCTCATCTCTTTGATGTTGTTTAGTGAAGGAAACCACAAGCCTTGGACCTTTAGCTTCCCCAATGTCACTCCCCACCTATGGTCAGAGGCATCTGTAAACAGCTACTGAATTGGATGAGGTGACTGAAAGGGGAGTCCTGGATTCTGAGATATTTATTGAATCCATCAAAGCAATTCCTTCTTCAGGCAAGGTAGGAGTGGAAAGACAAACTCCAGGGGGTGAGCATGCTGGGACCACAGTGTTTCCAGGTACCACTGGAACTTTTTCACATGAAGTATGCCTAGGGGCAGCTTTGGTAAAACAGAAGTCATGAAACTTAGCATCCTGAAGAACTCTCTGGCTGTCAGTGAGGTAAGAGAAAGCAATTGCTGCAAGTAAGTCAGAAGAGACTGCATTTTTTCCAAAGGTCCTAAAGGGCATCCTAAGGTCTGTCCTTATTCTGCAGTCCAGGAAAACCTGATCCTGCAAAAGGGCTAGGGAAGACTTGTTGAAGCTGATAGTGAATTGAAGGCTTAGGAGCAAGAAGATGGTGGTTTGAAGTTTCTGATGCAGGATATCTGGATGTTTTGCTCGAATAAGCAAGTCATCCAAGTAAGGGTAAATAAGAATTCCCTATAGTGTGAAGAAGGCAATGACAGGAGCCAAACATTTTGTGAATACTCTTGGAGCTATAGAGAGTCCAAAGGGCAAAGCACAAATTTGAAAATGAGAGGAAGCAACAGAAAACCATACAAATTTCCTGAACAGGATGAATGGGAATATGATGGTATGCATCCTTGATGTCTAGGGAAACCAGAAAGGCCCGAGGGAGCAAAAGAGAGAGAACAGAGCTTATAGAGTGAGTGCTCTGAAGATAGGGACTTGTAGAAAAATGCTGAGCTGTGATAAGTCTAAAATTGGTCTCCAAGGGCACATCCTGCAATAGAAACCTTTTCCTCTTTCCATGTAGGAAACTACCTTTATGGTGCCCTATGAAATCAAATTTTGAATCACCTGTGGAAAGAAATGGATCTGGTCCCTTGGGGGTTGTGGGATGCCCATAAAGGGAGGTATGGCTTTCCAAATCATGAAATACCCATTTTGGACAATGGACAGGACCCATTTGTCTGTGGCTATGGTTGTCCAAGAAGAAAGGAAATGAGAAACAGGGCCGGCCCTAGCCGAAATGGCACCCTAGGTGAAGTAGTGCTCTGGCGCCCCTTAATCCCTACCCACACCATAGTCATGAAACACCCCTATTTGAACCAAACCCACAGGGTCACTCCCCAAGAAAGCCACTCCAGTCATTTCCTTAAATTATTTAAATGCATAGGAAGAATAACTACATTACAAGGTATCTTTAACTGCAACTACCTCTGCATAGTATTTTCTACTTTAAATACCAGAGCCGGATCATGGTCAAATAGGGCCCTAGGTAGATTAGTTGACTGCCCCCCCAGAGCAGGCCCTCCTACAGCAACCCCCTCCCCCCACCAGCAGCCCCCTCCTCAGCCATTCCAGTGTTCCATTATTCGGTTACTTCTCACCAGTTACCATGCATACTGTTCTCTTATTTGCTTCTACAGTCATTACAGATATAAAAATAAATTAGCACAAAACATAGGTAGCCATTTGCTAAACAATACAGTCTCACAATAAAAACAGACTTAGCATAAGCAGTAATCTTTTCTGCCCTTGAAACTTACATTCATTGAAATGGAAAAATTAATTCATTGAAACAGCATGAAAACCCATATTCATAGAAAATGCATCTGGCCAGTGTAGAATTAAGTTTACCTTTGGGCTGTTTTCAAAACAGACTCCTTGCACACATTTTTTAGGGCCAGCTTATGTGTATTTGTTCTTTGATTCACCTTCCTGATTGCATTGAATTATATTCCTTGTATAATACAGCACCGCTTGTTAGAAAGTGTTTTAAATTTGTAGTTTTAAACATTCTTTTAATAAGCAATGAAACAAAATGTATAAACCAATAGCTACCCTTTTTCAGAAATTTTCAGCCATAAAAGACCACTCAAGACTTCTGTCATTACAATCCACCAATATTACTCCATACACACAATCTCTGCAGAAGTAAAATCATTTGAATTCCACGTTAAAGAAATCTGTAACTAATGAAGAGGTTGCTATGGGCAAAACAACTTCATATATCAATGTTTTATCTACAAATTAAGGGCCTGATGCCCTTGAAGAATTAATTGCCTATATTACATTAAAAAATTGGTAAGTTGATAATATAGCAATAGGAAATGACTAACAAACCAGCAAGTTCATAGTCACTAGGCATCTCATACAAAGGACATACTCAGAAGTGCAGAACCCCTATCCCCCTTATAATGCACCAAATAAGAAACAATTATATGGGCAATGCAATATCTGCACTCCCTCTACATGGCGTGGGAGTAGAATACACAGCCATCTGCACCAAAGGGAATTATGCTACTAACATGCTTTCAGATTTTACAACACAGTGTGCCATTTGATAAACAAAAACAACTAGTTGCACATAGAAACATTTACACTTGTTGGCGTGTGTTTTAAATTTGTAGTTTGGAACATTTTTCCAGTAAGCAATGAAAAAATGCATGAACTAATAATGACACAACTACCCATTTCAGAATATTTTAACCATAAAGGCCTCTCAAATATCTGTCATTACAACCTATCACTATTAGTCAATAAGGACAATATCTGCAGAAGTAAAATTCCTCCAAATAATTATACATTAAAGAGATGTGTAACTAATGAAGAGGCTGTTACTGGCAAACAACTTTACATTTCAGTATTTTATTTACAAATTCAGTGCCTGCTGCCCTTGAAGAATTAATTGCCTACATTACATTAAAAAAAATTGGTAAGCTAGTAATATTGCAATAGAGGATGAATGAGAAACCAACAAGTTCATAGTTACTAGATATACTAAACAAAGGAGGTCACACTATGGAATGCAGAGCCACAATCCCCCCTTAAAATGCACCAAATAATCAGCAACTAGGGCACTACATACCATGCTTCCATAACTCTCAACCCCTTGGCACAAGAAATCTCAACAGAGGCTAAAATTATGGGGGGGGGGACAAAGGCCCCCAAGCAGGGGCAGATTATAAATATTGCTCTTATAGACCTAGAAAGTTGTTACAATAACAAAGTTTGTCGTAGCATGTATTTTCTGAAGGAAATGAAGGGTGAAACTCAAATGTATGACATTTAGTTATTTACATCCTCAGGGATTTGCCAGAAAACCACAAATTTTATGAGGAATAGGCCAAAAATATGAAGCAAAAATCTGGACAATTGAGAGGTATGCATACCTGTCAACCTCTTAGTGCAAAAAAGCCTAACAATGTGGATGCAATGGCTGAAAAATAGGGATCGATTTTAAATATTGCACTTTTTAACTTTGAAAGTTGCTAGAACAGGATTTGTGTGAAAATTAATCAAGAGTAAATGTGAACTTAAGAGGGGGACTAAAGGACTTTATAGAAGACTAAGGGGGAATAATAAAGGGAAAGTTAAGTTGAAATGGTTTGGGGTTCTACAAGGAGAGAATATAAGGGGTAGAGGGGATGACTGAAAGGACAGATGTTATAAGGTATGATTAATGTAAACAAGAGCAAACATGATGTTAGAAAATAGACTACTGCAACAGAATATTTGTTTATGATATTACACCAACACTGATTATACAGATGGAACTCTTGCATTGTAGGGGAAACAAGTCCCCCAATACCCCCATACCCATATTGTGGACTGCACTCCCACACCTCCTGCTGACTTTACATTTTAATTGCAAGGCTTTTGAAGAAAGGAAAACCTTTTTTGCATTCAATCAAATTATTTTTTTGTTTTGGTATTCTGCAATCATGCAGTTAAAATATAAAAGTGAGAAGTGGTAAGGGGATACAGTCCTCCCACATGGACAGAGGGATCACCTTCACAAGGCCGAAATCCAAAATAACTGAAGACAAATTTGCTGAAATGAAAAGAACAAAACTTGTCCGACATCAGGGAATATCCCCTTTTTTCCACTGTAGTGCAATCCCGGCATTGGTGTATATATATGTTTATGTGTTGTGCTTGCACTTTCAACATTTTTTGCTTTTCTGCATTTGGTCCTATGAATATTTCTACATTTTATGTTTGGTCATATATCTTTGTTTCTTTTAATAGTTAGCCTTATGAATTGGGCTCCCATCTGGTTGGAGGTAGCAATATGAAATCTTTAGTTTCCTGCTTGACTTTGCATGCATGTTTCTACTTAATGCATAACAAATGAACCTGTTGAGAGTTGCATTATGCTGGACTGACAACATCCTGTGACATGCATGATATTCATTGGACAAGCATAACTAAGAAGTTTCACAAAGCCAACTATAAGTTTTTTTTTTTTTTTTTTTTGAGAATAGGTAATTTAGATAGAGTAATTCTGGAAATAGAGATTAATAAACTATTGATGATTTGACTAATTGAGGTACACTACTCCTTTTTTGAAGATAAACCTTTTATTTATTCTGTTTTATTTACTAATCCCAATGTACCAGTAATGCTTTTACAAGGGAAAGCAAGTGATTACACTAGTTCATTATACAATAAAAGGTTTACTCTACTATAGGAAATGTCTTTTCATCACAGCTGTAAGTAGCAGAATACTCAGAGTAACATAATAGTAACATTTGTTAAGCAAAGAGGAATGGCAGTCAAATCCAGCACTGCTGCAGGGTCTGCCCTAAACTTATCATAATAGAACTGGTACCCAGAAAACACAACAGTATTGCATGCAGTTCCTGCACCATAAAATATTTTCCGATCCATAATTCTTACCTAAAAGCAATGGGTTCTAAATGAAGTAGATCTATATCTCTATCTATATTTTTATGGTGATAAAGGTTAGGGGATATTCATCACTCAAAATAAAATAATTTGCAACTTGATCCTTGAATCACAAGTGGTATGAGAGTTGTTTTGTCAGTCAGTGCTAATGGGTTTAAATTCACTGCTGTAGCTGCAGTGATTATAGGAGAAGTTGAGAAATTTCTTTCATTTATTCTCTGTTTAACTCCCTTAATCCCATTCAGGGTCATGGAGGAGATGGAGTCTTTCTCAATGGTTCAAGGCAAGGAAACTAACCTGGGATGGGGTTCCAGCTCATTGCTGGATAGTCACACACACACACACACACACAGCTACTCTCACATAGCAATACACACACGCACATACTTGCTCCCTCACAAAGCAACACACACACCCCGTTTCTTTCATACAGTAAAAAACAACTAGTTTAAATTCCACACACTTCAACTCTCTCATGCAACACAGACATGCACCTTTTTTCTCATACACACACCTACTGTCTCAAACAGTAACACATGCACTTTACCTCTCATACAAACAGAAAGACTTAGTTTAAATTCCATACATACACATACGTACATGCACATACAATTTCCCCTCACATACAGAAGTCCAGTTTAAATGACAAACACACACATACATTTACCTTCTTTTAAAATGAACGTCCACACGTGCACACGTAGACTTAACCCCCCTCTTAACTTTACTACTAGTTTAACTTCTGCGCGACTGCAGAATGTCTTTACATTTATGTTGATGTGCGTGTATTAGATGCACGCATGTTCCTCCTTAAAGAAAAAGACTCGACATTTAATTGTTGAAGCCTCCTGGCCAACCTGCAGGCTGCAGCTACAAAAGTGGAAATGTGCTCGCCCCTCCCCCTATGGTTCTGCTGCCTGCATAATTAGGAAAGTAAATTAAAATGAATAAATAAATACTTGCAAATTGCACCCTTTACATGGCCAGCCTGTATGGCGCCCTAGGCGGTGGCCTAGTTCGCCTATGCCTAAGGCCGGCCGTGATGTGAAAGGTGCTAGGAAATCCACAGGAATTTCTGTGAGTATGGGCAGGTAGTCACAGACTGCCTGGCTTGTATGCAAAGGGGGCCTTTTGGGCAGATGATGGCTGAGACCTAGATGCAGTCTGCCTGTGTGTACCCTTTTTGTAAGGTTGAAAAGGAGCATTAATCTTTTTCCTTGGGAAATTAATCTTGGAGGGATAATTTCTATGATATTTTGAAACTGGGAAGATAAAAAAAGTTTCAGTTTCTGCAGTTCTTTCCCTTTCTCTTGGATGGATTTAAAGAGTGCACCAGCATTTGCACCAAAAATGGTGGTATTGTTCAGGGGTGCATCCATGGGTTTTGCCTTGAAATCATCTGACAAAGGCTGCAATCTCAGCAAAGAATACCTCCTGAGGATAGATCCAGATGCTGCAGAGACCTCAGCTGTGAAATCACTGCATTTTATGGAGTGTCATGTAAGGTAAAAAGAAATTGTAAGGAGGGAAGCGAGATGAGACTTGGCTGCAGAACATGGAAGATTTGTCAGCAATTTTGAAGGCTGGAAATGCAAGGACAGAACATACTTAGACATATGTGTCTGATAATTAATGGCCCTAAAAGCCAGAGTAGAAGAGGTGTAAACCTTCTTCCCAAGCCTCTCCATCATTTTACTGTTCTTATCAGAGGGCAAAATAGTACTGGAGGGCAGCAATCTAGAAGGTTTATCTGCAGAGACTGAAATCACAGCTGGATCTGCAGCAGGGCATCTGAACAGATATTTACTGTCCTCAGTCTGTCTGGTCCTTTGGGTGAAGGAGGTTGAGAATCACGGCTTTTAGATGCTAAAAGGAAGGCATCCTGAAAGGTTGGTAACACATGTGAGATAGCAGAATGGAAGGACAGTCCATTTGTTAGAGATCATACTACCTCTTCTGTACTTCAGATACCTGGGAGCTTTCCCACTTGAAAAGGTTCCTCATTCTAGAAATGATTTCTCTAAATGCAATATCCTCCTCAGGGGACCCCCCCACCACCACCACCATTGGAGTCAACTTCAGGGAAAGTGTTACCAGGAGACAGTCAAGTTGGACAGAATTGGCCAGGGACTCACCTGAAGATGAAGTAACTTCTTCAGATGCCTCTTGCTCCACAATGACACTCCTTGGTAAAGGGGGATAGAGGAGTAGGAGGCTGAACAGAGGAAGGCCTAATTGCCCAAAAGAATTTAAGATTCCCTGTGAAAAGGTTTGCTACTCTGGGGAAAGATCCAGTGTGAGAGAAACATGTTTTTGTTTCTTTTTACATGAAGGATCTACCCTAGACTAGGATGGTCAGGACAACGTAGGCCAAGGCTCCTGCACCAACATCAGCAAGTCCTTAAACCAGGAGAGGTACTGCGAGCTACAACTAAAGGACCTAGCTGTGGTTCCCCCTTACCATCTAAAATGGACATCTGAGAGGCCTCTGCAGGTGTAATGAAGGAACTCTCCCTAGCGCCATCTAAATCAGTTTCTGCTGAAAGAGGAGGTTCAGGCACTCTACAGACCTCAGGGCCTTCACTGGCCTTGAGAAGGATGTCTAGGATCAGAGTAGTAGCAGAAGATTCAGGCCTTACTTTTTTCATCTTCTTCTTCAGAGCTTAACCCAATAGACCTGAGGTACATTCCATAGCGAGTGATAGTTGCTTTAGTCTCTGACAGATATTAAGGGCAGAAAGATGACTGCACAACATATTTACAACAAACGCCTGACAAGTGGCACCAGCCTTGTAGTCTTGAGCAGACCCCAGGTAGAAAAGACACTGATCATGATTGTCTTTGTGTGGAATCTGTCTTTCAAAATGGCACTTTCCCTTCTTGAATGACATTAACCTTGAACAAACATGCAGTAGCAAATACATTTTCCCAAAAGCGACACTTATCTGAAAGAAGAAAAAACTTTGATGATCAGATGAATGGTAGATGCTGGCATTGACTGGTGGCAGAGAAGTTCTGAGGATGGTAAGTGCAGTTGTCACTTTTATGGCCTATATTGGCTGCATCCTATGTGCAATGTCGAATGTATCTAACAGTAGCTTAAATCTTTGGTATACTGGCCAGGTGTTCAGGTTGCCTAGGTGGGGAATCCCTCATGTTATGAATACTGCAACATGGGAATAGAAGGACATCTGAAAACTACATGTGCTTATGTTGAATGAAGCAAACTCAGCTGTTAATAGGCATGGCTGTGCCCAGTGAAGTTCATCTATCAGTTGTGTAGTGTTTTTGCATTTCTGCCTCATATGCTGTTATTTATAAATTTTAATAGCCACGGTGACTACTCCATGCCAGTATTATCTCTGAGTAATGAGATTATATAAAGCAAATACTGAAATCATTAGGGAAGTACTTCTTGTCATAAAATGCAATTTGTACACAAAGGAGAAATATGGCACCCACTCCATAAAAGGTATCGGTCAATCCATGATTTTGTGTCTGTCACAATCTGTTGCCCTAGGTGAATGAAGAGTGCCAGTTGAGTCAGGTTTTAAGAGATGAAGGTAGAAGAGGAGGGGGACAGAAGAAGGCATGATAGCATAGATATTCTAAAGCTGAGTACTGTGCCCTATTTGGGAAGGATCTTGTTTGTTATTCTTCTGATATTGCCATTTATGTTTTTTTTGCTTGAAAGATGATCTATGGGATTTTAAAATTGTTGGAGTGAGGGGGGCATCTTAAAAACTCCTTATAGTGGTTCAACTCTTTAATCAACCTGATGGTGGACCTGAGTATGAGATGGGCCAAAATAAACTATTTTCTCCAAAGCTGAAATAAACATTTCAGACTTTTTTTCAACAGAAAACTACTAAATTTGTACCCAGGCATATATCTTCAAACCGTAGCAGAAGCAGAGGCCATAGACACAATATCTGCTCAATCATACATGTTTTAGGCAAGCATAGATTATAGAAACATGTCAAAAACAATAAGATGGAGCTAGGCAGATAATTTCCAGATAAAGGACTGATGGTTATGAATTCTATATGCCCAAGTGGAAGAATAAACAATAGTAAGGACTAATAGCTATGAATTCTATATGCCATTAAGGAATAAGAGTAGTGACTCCTGGTGATCCCCTCATCCTCATGGTTCAGTTATCCCTGGTGGCTAGTATTAATACCTGATGTCTAGTGTTCCCCAACCAATGATGTTGAATATACTCAAAAGTCCACTGGTGTGTGGTGGTATGACAACCACCCCTCCCCACACACACACACACACACACTTCACCCCCTCACTAAACCCCTTATGCTATCTCTCAGGCAGACACAGACACACACAACAAACAGCCCCTCACGTCCACTCAGTCATACACACACTTTCTGAATCCCTAGTACTTACCTCTTTTGCAGTGGCTGGATACAGCCTTTGGCCTTGTTCACCACTGCAACATGGTAGGGGTGGCTCCGCTGATATACACATCTGAGTGATTTTATGAATCACTTGGCATACAGATGCCTTGCTGGAGATGGATCGGGGGAGACAGCATGTGGTTAATTAGCATATTCCTCTCTCCAAAAATGCCTCATTAACATGTAGCATGGGTTTGGACATAACCTGACAACTGAACTGTGTTATAGCTCTCATTAAATTCTTAAAGGTTACATCGAGTGTTCACCTCACGCTAACCTTTATCAGTCCCCCAGTGTTTTGTGACTGAAATAGTACTACCACAGATACCCTAGGCTAACACAGTCCGTGTAGGAAAGTAGGGGGCGTATCCAAATGCCGAGTACTGCAAAGGGACACGCCCCCAGAAGAGTCAGAGGCCTGAAAGTAAACACCCACGAGTGAGTCCTTAGAAATGTCAAGGAACACAACTCCACACATCCCCACAGACTAAACCCTACTGAAAATGTGTAAAACGTAAAAATAGCAGTTTCATTTTTTTTTTTATAATTTCAAAAATGTTTGCCCGCATTTGTGCGGGTATGCCCTTTGCTCAGCCACAGTTAGCAGACATTGAAAAGCATATAAGATCTACATATGCAAATTAAGCCAAGTAGCAATAGCGTAGCGGTAGAGACGTTGGCCAAAGAGGAGGTAGTCACGGTTCGAGCCCCCACAACATCATTTACCATTTTTATTTAAATAAGTATGAAACAATCCCCTGACATATATATATATATATATATATATATATATATATATATATATATAAAACTATAATATAAGTAAAATGTAATGAAATGGGCCATGTATTTGTGAAGAAATCCGACAGAATAATTTATAAAAAAAAGATCATAATTGCCCATAGCTAAGCAATGCTTTCGCAAGCTGAATATGAGTGCCTGTAGGTGAGCAGCACTTTAACAAGCTTAATATGAGTACCTGGAGGTGAGCAGTGCTTTAACAAGCTTAATATGAGTGCCCGTAGCTCAGCAGTGCTTCACCCAGCTTAATATGTGTGCTCATAGCTAAATAACGTGTTACCCAGCATAAACCGTTTGCGCAGAGATGCGCAGTGCACCAACCAGCTTACCGGCGGGCAACATTGGGCAAGCTGTATCAAAGCTGCCTTTACACAGACACACCTCCCAGCCTGTCTAGACAGTAGTAAAATAAAAAAAGCAATGCCAAGGGTCGAACCCAGGATGCTGTGCATCATAGTCAAAGTACTGAACCACTCGGCCATGACAGTTGTACTGAGAAATACAGTATTAGCATATATATATATATAGGAATGAATGAAAATAGAATCATGACAAAGCAGGTTTGCTTTAAGCTGATAAATATCCAAAATGGCCAATCACAGATAAGTGCGTGAAAACCGGCATATATAAGCCCCATAGGCGGGAATACACACCATAACTGATTGTGGTACCCATTTGCAGTCAGGATGGCAGGTGCAGGAGAGGGAAATTGCTTTAGAGCACAAAGGTGGGGTGTTGAGGAGTCAAAATATATGGTTTGACTCCTAGTCCATGATCATGAAGCACAACTCATGCAGGGCAGGTTCAATGGGGAACGTATAAGGCAGAGGCGTGGAACCAGTTAGCACATGATCTCACCAGTGCCACAGGCATTCCGAGGATTGGTGAACAGGTCCGTCACCACCATGCGGACCTGAAGCAACGAAAGGAGGACCAACTGAACTGTTGGATCCAGGAGGCCTGCCAAATGCCCAATGCCCCACTACTGAGTAAGTATCCATGTAATTAAGTATGTAAGAAATGCTATCCTAGCCTATAGTATGGAGAGGTATGTTCCAATATTACTTCATTTATATTACAGCTGCAGGTGTTCGTTCCACGAATCAGTGAGCCTATGCTGATAGGCTGCTGAGGTTGCACCACCAGGCAGGTTAGTAATTATTTATCTGGTATTGTTATAGAATATAAGTGAGACAGATTGTAAAAGAGTTCAGTGTTGTAACCCAGTAATAAAGGTGAAATAAGCCTAGAATAAAGATTCTGCTAGTATTGTAAGATTAGATAAGTGATGCAGTCTGGAAAAGAGTGTATTGCAATCCAGTAATAAAGATTAAACAAGTCTCAAATAGAGTTTCCACCTGTATTGTAATATCAGATAACTGCTTCAGCCTGAAAATGAGTGGTAATCAATCAACAAAGGATAGACAAGTGTCGAATACATCCTTGTAAATTCTGCCATATGAAATAAGTGAGTCAGCTGGAAAGGATTGTTGTAACCCAGTAATAAATGTTAATAAAGCCTAGAATTAAGTACCATTCTGAAATGTAAATATAAAATAAGTGATAGAGTGTGAGAAAGACAGTTTGAAGCTACCAAGAAAGCTGTAATAAGTCTGGAATAAAGGTATACTGCAGTCACTACATAATGAAATGAATGAGACAGCCACAACCAAAGAGTGTAATGTCTTAAATAAAGTACAGAACCTGGACAGCGTCCGTCCCACAATTTGGATATGTTGCTGTACCCTTGCATTATGGAGATAGTATGGTTGTACGAAATGCTGAACATCCACAGTTGTCTAGACCCATATAAATCAAATGTAGCAGGATGCTATACCTGAACACAGCCAGATATGAACATATATGAATACAAATGGAATGTATATTAATGTAGCAGTAACATCCCCACCACCAACATTCCTAAGGTTACATACAGGAAACTGTACTAATACATGTAGGGGATATATATCTGCATCTACTAGGAATGTACAGTATATGTATAGGTAGTGTAAGTTGTTAATGTAATATTTCTCAACCCTACCCTATTTTCACAAATTATGCCATTCAACACCAAACTGGGTATGTGTATTTACAATTAATTCCCATGGACATTTGTCCTGTTGGTTCATACATATCTGCATGTACATTGATGCATGTGCCCTGTTCACATATCCAAACCTGATGGCCTGTTGCCACCAATCAACCCTGCATGCTGTTGGAATGTGCACTGTTGTTCTAAATATGCATGTGTTATGCTTGCTGCTCAATGTTCTGAATTCATGGGTGTTTGGTTAATGGGAATACTGATGCATGCTGTTACAACTAATTTTGAATGGTGTTGTTTGTTACTAACCCAAAATGCCATAAAATACTGCTAAACATAGGACAACAGGGAAGGTGGGTTCCAGCAGACCCACCTCTCCCACCTCAGCTGGCAAGTGCACCTGGCACCAGTGCCCAGGCCGGGACCTCCTCCTCTGGTGGCCCTGTGCCACCTTCGGGTGGAAGCCCTGCAGGGGATGTGGCTCATCCTCCCTCTGCAAGTGTGGCCGGAGGAGAGCCTCCACTCACCCTCCATAGGGTCCGGTCTGTGGTGCGTAGTAAGATCAGACGTTCTGTGACTGATCCCCTATGCCAGCTCGAGGTGAGAGTGGTGCAACTCATGGGTGTGCCTGCCCATCCTATCCAGCCCCCAGCACAGCCCCGGCCTGGGCTGTGAAGGTGCAGTGGTAACTGCCCATGGGTGGGGATCTCAATTCCACTGTTGCCATCTGTGGGCTCATGGGCTTGCGATATCCAAACATCCATCCCTGTCAATTGTGTTTACCCCCCACATGTGTCATACTCCGCCCCTATACGCATCTTGTTTGTCTTGTCTGTTAACCTCCCCAACCTACATCCCCAAATATACATACTTCCTGTACCTCACATTCCACTCTCACCTGAAAAAAAATAAAAAAAGGGCACTCTGTTCCCACAAAAAAAATTATGCCCCATACATAGCTGCCCATTTTGCATACATGTCTGCTGGACATGTCAACTGATAATTACAATTGGCTGTACAACATACTTTGTTGTCCTCACCCCTCTCTCATGGGTGGAAAGTTTCAAACCTCACTCTAAATTTCTAACATATGCACAGCTGTTGCTGGTAAAGAATTGGGCAGTTATGGGCCTTCCCTACATCCTTCCTGCACATCCCGAGCTTGTTTTCCTACTGTCCTACCCTCTTTGTGCCCCCTTTTTCACCACTTTCCTGTTTCCCCATTTTCTTTTCTTTAAAAGAAATTAGCATGGGTGTTAGCGGGAGTAAGCTCTTTTAAGCAGTAGTCAGTGGGTGTGCGCTTGTGTGCGCTTAGCTAAGCATAGATAAGCATACCTAAGTGTCGCGCAAACTCGCGCAAACCCACTTACAACTGCTTAAAAGTGCCTTAGTCACTCTGTATGACAAGGCCTGTAGACTGCTCATCAGCAAAATAAAATACCCCTGTCAGTCTCGAACCCTGGACCTTGGAAACACTAGTCTGCATGAATTACCACTGAGCCACAGCAGATATACAAGAACTTGGTGCTGAAAGAAATATATCATGAAATACAAGGAGTGAATGTAAAGGGAAAATAGGAAGGCCATTACACAAAGCTTGTTCTGTGTATTTTTACTGGCAATTCTTGTGGAATTGCATTACATTTGTGTAAGAACAGAAACAGCCATGCTAGTAGGTAATAATGTTACAGTAGCACCTTACAAACCCCACACAGTATCTTTGCAGGATAAACACCGCCATATTTGAATAGGTAAGAGGCCAAACCTCACAACTGTGACTGATTTACAGGGATGTCCCTGATTTGCAAACAAATGTTACCTGTGCCCCACTGACTCCCTGTGAAATGTACTAACAGTAGGCAGAAAGGTGGAGAATCCCACATAATGGTAACTGTCAATAAGTTAAAGTAGACACTACTTGCATGTCAGAAATGGTGTAGTATTACATATGCTCAAAATACCCCACAGTCACAACTGCAGAATATCTGAAATATATCACGGGTGTATCCCACTGATATGTACCTTTCCCTGAGTCTGGCCAAATATATACCTGAGAGTATCTGAGGCCTGCAAGTGTCAGAAACACACAGGCATATCAGCCTGTCTGTTGTTACATACTCTACGAATAGCTGTAGAATTACTTCCACAAGCATGCCCTTATGTAGGAGTACAACACAGAAATATCAAAGGATGTAGCCATCTAACATACTAATGACAGTATAGCAGTTCACAAGCACTGCATGTGCCTGATATTCATAAGTGTTAGAACAATATACTTAGTTGTCCTCACCCCTCTCTCAGGGGTGGAAGGTTTCAAATGTCACAGCAAATGTCAAACATATGTAAAGCTATTGCAGTTAAAGAAATGTGCAGCTATGGACCTTCCCTACACCCAGCCTGCTCATCCCTAGCTGGTGTCCCCACTGACTTCCTGCTTCCTGCTTACAACTGTTTAAAAGTGCCTTATTCACTCTGTATGACAAAGCCCTAGTACTGCTCAGCAGCAAAATAAAATACCCCTGTAAGTGTCAAACACCAGATCTTGGGCTCACCAGACTGCATGAAGTGCCACCAAGTCACAGCAAACATATAAGAACTTAGTGCTGAAAGAAATATATCATGCATTACAAGGAGTGAATGTAAATGGAAAATAGGAAAGCCATAGCAACACATTCCAGTAAAGACAAATATCAGGCATTCAAGGAGTGAATGTAAAGGGAAAATAGAAAAGCCATAGCAACACATTGCAAGAACTATTGTTGTATGCCAGTTAATCCTCAAATCCCACAGGTAAGTACATACTCCCATTTAAACAGTGTTAGCATTAGCAGGTGTGAGTTAACATACACACTGAGAAGAGTGAACTGGAAGAAGCAACAGTCAGTTTTCAGTACAACATGCATTTCAGTGGCTACAACACAGCGTTAGATATGAGAGCTATACCAACCTTCTGACTCACACAACAGTATCCACAGCAAATCAGCATGGTCGCCACCTTGAAAAACTGAAAGGCCTACGCCTACCTAACCTATCATTTTATAGCAGTGTCCTGAAATCACAGTGAGAACTGCAATTACCACACAGCAAGCTGCATGCAATTACTAAATGCTGGCCACCAATTGGTGCAGAGGCCATCACATGCACATGTGCAGATACCTACAAAAGCAGCCTGTACTGCCAGTCCACACATGCAATAATGTCATTGCAGCAACTGGAGGGAGAGAGAGAGAGAGAGATAGAGACAGAGACAGAGACCAAAAAATAAATAAAAAGCAAGCCAGCAAGCAAGAAAGCCAGCAAGCAAGCCAGCAAGCAAGGCAGCAAGCAAGCTAGCAAGCAAGGCAGCAAGCAAGCCAGCAGGCAAGGCAGCAAGCCAGCAAGCCAGCAGAAAAAAGCTGTCAGAGACAAAGGTAATGTAAACTACATAATTTAATAACAAACAAAGGCAGCACCAAAGGGTGAAGAATCCTGTGGTTAAAATCAAGTATTGCAGAACCACAAACAAAAACGGCATCCACAGGAATCAAGCAAGACGTAACAATTCCAAAACTTCAATGGTTAAGGATAACAAGTATAACGCGGACTAATATCACAGCCCAATTTTATTAAAAAGTAAGCACTTTCACCATTCGGCTTCATGCAGTGAAGCCGAATGGTACGCTGCACTTTTAATAAAATTGGGCTGTGATATTAGTCCGCGTTATACTTGTTATCCTTAACCATTGAAATTTTGGAATTGTTACGTCTTGCTTGATTCCTGTGGATGTCGTTTTTGTTTGTGGTTCTGCAATACTACATAATTTAATAATCTACATACTGTGAACCCTCCATATGTGTTAGCAGTCTGTATCTATATGTATATGCAGATGTGCATAGGGCAAGGGACATACTGCAACTGTTAGTGAAGGCTGGACATACATATGTAGTTGAAGGTTGCTATGTGCACATAGCAATGTAGGTTGTAGTGTGTGGCATTGAAAACAGCATGCAGTGCAGGTATATGTCATTTGGTGGTGAACTTTTGTGGGACTGAGCCAGTGAGGCCTACTACAGCTGTACATCCTGAGGACAGCATAATGCATTATGCACAACACTGTGCAATATCATTACAGAATGATATGTCTCACAACTGTTTCAGAAATGATATTCCCACCATGAAAGTTGGGCAGTCTATGTGTCTACATGTGCATGTATATGTACAGCAATGGATGTTTAGAAGTGTGTGTGTGTGTGTGTGTGTGTGTGTGTGTATATATATATATATATATATATATATATATATATACACATACATATATCTAGATATTGATATATATATATATATATATATATATATATATATATATATATATGTATGTATATATATATATATATATATATATATATATATATATATATATATATATATATATATATATATATATACTATCAAAATGTCGATCCATTACGTCGAATAGCATTATACTCAACGGATGTTCAAAAGTGGTACCATCGGTGTCAAAAATAACAATCTAACAATTTTAACATGGGTCGAGGTAGGAGATGTTTGTAGTTGAATAACACTGAACACCTACCTCGACCCATGTTAAACCCCTAGATTGTTTTTGACATCGATGTTACCATTTTTGAACTTCCGTTATTATGTTTCAAGTAGTATGGATCGACATTTTGATAGTAAACTATATATATATATATATATATATATATATATATATATATATATATATATAGATATATATAGATATATATAGATATATATATATATATATATATATATATATATATATATATATATATATATATATATATATATCTATGTATGTATATATATGTACATAGATAGAGAGGTATGTACAGATATATAGAGATATATAGACAGGTAGATAGAATAATAGAATATGTATATACATATAGATATAATAGATACATACACATATAGATATATATGTAGATACATACATATATACAGATAGATATGAATGTCTATAGATATGTATATATATATATATATATATATATATATATATATATATATATATATATAAATATATAAATATATATATATATATATATATATATATATATATATGGTTATATATAGTGGTGTATCTATATATATATATATATATATATATATATATATATATATATATATATATATATGTAGATATGAATATATATTTACATACATATATATATATATATATATAGATATGTATATATTGATATATATATATATATTTATATGTATATGTATATATATATATATTTTTATTTACATTGATATATATATATATATATATATATATATATATATATATATATATATATATATATATATATATATATATATATATATATAAAGAGAGAGTTAGAGAGGGATACATAGGGGCAGATGTACTGAAATAGGTGCCTGGTGACCAAGGCATGGACTGAACACCAGTGTTGATACTGCAGTACCATACCCCATTCCAAAACATGTTACCCACTAACTACCACATAGGTGGTTGCCTGCCTACCACTGGAGGTGTCAGAAGGGAACATGGGACACTGGTGTACAATAGCCTGCCCTTTGATATCCACAGTGGCACACTAGTCTTGTAATCCCTGTACATGGTACGTGTCATCACAAAAGGTGTGTCGGCTAGGGAAATGTAAGTCAGTGTACCCCTACACACCTCACAATGTCCTATGCAGTATGTACCTCCCATGAGAACTACAGCAAGTGGAAAGGCTACAGACATACATAACAAAGACTGATAATGCCCTCAAACACATCCCTATGCAGACTGACTCACAAAACCACAGCTAGAGTGCCTTGCATACTTTCTACTCAGAGGTTACCGTACACAGTTATGTCACACCCATACCAGTTGGCCAACCACCATGGCAACACCTCAGAATCCATCCAGCCTACATGACCTAGGGCCTTAATTCTTGTCACCGCACTAAACAGCACATGCTGGAGGTACAGGTTTCTATACACAAATATGCCATACCCTGGAGTAAACCACCCAGCATTAACAAACAAGGCTCCTTATTAGTAGATGTCAGACATACCCCTGATGAATGTTATGGAGATAGGTAATATGCCCTGTGAGTCACCTCTCTGTAACCGTTTCACAGGAGTAAGTAAAATCACATTACATGTGTCCCAAAGGGCAGGGTAGCATATGGCTAGGCTGCCCTAGGCCCAGGGCCAATAGCATAGTACCTACCTATGACACAATGCACACACACATGTACTCAGTGCATTACCAGCTATGTGATGTTGAATGAGTGTGACACTGACTGTGTGCAAGGTCTGTAAAGGTGTGATAGCTTAGTGTGAGTTTGTGTCTGTCATGGTAGTTGGTGTCCTTGGTGTGAGGCCAGAGAAAGATGTGTCAATTATCGGGATGCAAACATAGTAGATTGGCATATGTTGTGCTGTACTTCCCTGTGTACGACTGTGGTGTCCCATCGTAGGCAGAAGCAATACATGCATGCTCAGTAAGTGGTACTGCTGTTGAATCCAGCTCACATATGAACTGTTGTACTACCTGATGTTGTAGGCCTAAATACTACAGTATGGTGTATGTTCACATTCCCTGGTAACACTGTCTGGTGTGTTTCCTGTAGTCTGCACAGATTACATACCTCATGCATAGGTATCTGTAAGTAGGGGCACACAATAGTATAAGGTATACAGTTAATGCTCATCTGTGTCATCATACATTTGTGTGTTGTATGTATGTGTAATGTGTGTGTAATGATGCCTGTACCATGGCCGCAATCACATGTGTGTTACAGGGTATGTGTGTGTACCTGGCAGCATGTATACTCTGTGACAGCAGTATGCTGGCTATATTAACAACTGTGCACATATGTCAGGTAGGGATATGGCATCAAAGACTAGGGTGGATTACCATTGAAACTGTAAATGTGCATTGCATTCATTGCATGGGATGACAATATTCTTCATCCATTAGCTTGATACATACCCCCCTGTGTGAGGTTGTGCATTGTATCCCAAACAGTGTGCCGAGTGCTTGTGTATACTAGTTTGTTGTATGGAGTGTGGCAGGCACTGTCAGACAGTTGTGGGCTGAGCACTGATATGTGGTATTGAACATGTGTATCCCCTGATAGACAGACAGATGCTATATATGGCAGTTAAGTGATATCAGTACATTAGAATATTAAGTGTGGCACATGACTTGCTCACATATTTTTCTTTTTCTTCCAGGGTGATGGTGAATCAGCGAAACCCACCTTATACAGCAGCAGAGGATCAGGAGATCCACCAGAGCTTGGTGCAGAATTACTGTGTGCTGTTTTCCAGGACCAGCCAGAACCAGCATGAGAGGGCTGCACTGTGGCAAGATCTTGTCCGTCGGGTAAATGACATAGACATGCATAACCGGACATATGAGCAGGTACGCCATCACTGCAGTGACTTAATTAGACATGTCTGGCAGCTTGCGTCTGATATCCACAGACAACAGCTTGCCACAGGCGGTGGGGTACCTATCCACTACCCCCACCAGTGTGGAAGAGCACCTCCTAAGTGCTGTGGCTCCATGCCAACAACAGCAACATCCACAAACATGTGTAATCATGGAGGACGGAGCCAGCCAGCATGTTGAAATGGAGCGTGCAGGTAACATGCCATATCTGTAGTTCACTGTTCTCTGTACTGGTAGTTTATGTGTGTGTGAGATGTGTACTGTTTGTGTAGCTGTTAACCTACCTATTTTTCTGCAAGATTGATATTCTGAGCATAATCTGTACACCTGTGAAAGCCACCTGTTGTACTACTGTACTTTATCATACTCACAGTATCAATGGCACAGTTGTGGCCACTGGCAATCACTCTCATATTTTTGCAGGTCCCTCTGGAGTGACAGCAAGGCAGCCAATCCATGCTGGTGAGTGTGTAATAACAATACTATTGCTAATGACATGTGCATGTCATATGGAGGTGTAGTGTGTGCACATGTAACACACCTATGCATAATGCATGCTGTGCATATTTGCTGTGAGACTATGCATATCCCATTATTCTCAATAGCTGCCTCACTCACATGCAATACACAGAACATGACGCACATGTGTGGCACCACAGTACTGGACATTGTATAGGCATACCTGATACACATGTACACAACACACACATTTGGCATACACACTACACCTTAGCCTGCTACACATGTCCAATTATGACACCTGCTGTATGGCCACCCTTCAGTATCCCACGTATCATCTACGCAGTACACATAATATACCTGAGGGGTAGAGGCCTATCATGTCTTTGTGCAACAGTCTTGAACAAATAATAAATTTATGTTAGGCAATGCTCACTATTGGCCACCTTACAAACCCATGTACCAAGTTGCTGTGTAATTGTGGATGTATTCATGTTACTGCATGTCAGGGACAGCATGCTAGCTGCCTGTCTGGTACTCATTATTATTGTTGACTGACCACAAGAAGCATGTTAATCATGGCTCATGTTACTACACCACATCCAGTTCCGCCGTCCACAAAAGTACACATAGCGGTCATTGCGTAGCACCGTCATGTGTTGTGTGTGTGTGTGTGTGTGTGTGTGTGTGTGTGTGTGTGTGTGTGTGTGTGCGTGCGTGCGTGTGTGTGTGTGTGCATGTGTGTGCGTGTGTGTGTGTGTGTGTGTGTGTGTGTGTGTGTGTGTGTGTGTGTGTGTGTGTGTGCGCAAATTTATGCACCCACAGCTTATAACACTTGCACAACATTGTTATGTCCTTGTACACATTGTGTCCCAGGGTGGAGACAATCACTGAACAACTACACACAAGCATCAAGTACACGTATACTGTTATTAACAAGGGCTGTCTACACTTGCACTGCATGTTCCTGTGAAACACATAATCTGCATGCTGACACGTGTGCAGTGATGTTTTTTTTTGTGATACTGTCACCCACCCTAAAACAGTATTGTGTATGTGTTGGATTGCAGGTGTGTCTGTGTTTGTATCTGCTGTACTGAGGAGTGTGCTTGTGTGCCTGTGTGCTTGTGTGCCTGTGTGCATGTGTGCATGTGTGCCTGTGCGCCTGTGTGCACGTGTGCATGTGTGCATGTGTGCATGTGCACCTGTGTGCATGTGCACCTGTGTGCATGTGTGCCTGTGTGCATGTGTGCATGTAAGCCTGTGCGCCTGTATGTATGTGCGCCTGTGGGCATGTGTGCATGTGTGCATGTGCGCCTGTGTGCATGTGTGCATGTGCGCCTGTGTGCATGTGCGCATGTGTGCATGCGTGCATGTGCGCCTGTGTGCATGTGAGCCTGTGTGCATGTGCGCATGTGTGCATGTGTGCATGTGTGCCTGTGTACATGTGTGCATGGGTGCATGTGTGCATGTGTGCCTGTGTGCATATGCGCATGTGTGTATGTGTGCATGTGTGCATGTATGCATGTGCGCCTGTGTGCATGTGTGCATGTTCACCTGTGTGCATGTGCAAATGTGTGCATGTGCGCATGTGTGCATGTGTGCATGTGCACCTGTGTGCATGTGCGCCTGTGTGCATGTGTGCATGTGTGCACCTGTGTGCATGTGTGCTAATATTGTGTACACATTTGTAAACTGTGTTTCCTATCTTCCTCTCACAGGTTCTGATGTTGCTCTGGTGGAGTGCAGCAGGGAACCTGAAGCCACTGTTGGGGATAGTGATTATGATGATACATGTGTAATGGCACAGAGAGGTGTGACAGGGTCTGTCGTTGGTCAGCCAATTGACACTACACAGCAGTCAACCCCATCAATACGCACAGTCATCCTGCCGATACATCCATTGTCACCAATGTCTTTAGCTGAGGGACAGCATACAGTGGGCATTGACCAGGGTAGTGTGGTATCATTGGCACATGCATCCCCTCACAGCAGCCATGGCCAGATTCCTGACATGGTACCACACAGGCAGATGTCCAGGGGATCTTGTGGGAGCATCCATGGTCATACTGCCCCTGTCAGACATGCCCACAGAGGTCTTTCAACCTCAGCTATGTTCCTGGCGGCAATGCAGGCACAGGCACATATGGAATGGTACACCAGACAGGGTCTGAGGGAGCTTAGAGAACATCGCACCACTATGAATGACACTATGCATGACGTTACGTCTGCCATCCATAACATCAGCGAGGTCATTGATAGATGTTGGGGGACACATTAGACCTCTTCCACAACTACATGTCCAGGAGCCAGGACAGTGCAGGATGGTTGAGGCATCGAAGCGGACGTATGCCAGCAACATTATCAGCTGGCAGTCATCGCGGACAACAACAAACCCGCAGCCACTCCCATAGTGCCAGTACCAACCACAGCAATGCTGGGTCTATGCTGTCATTAGACCGTCCGAGAAGACCACATGCACGTGGCTCTGGACAGTCCCAGTAGGGACATGTGTCCAGTCAACAACCCATAGCTTCTGATGATAGTACCCTGTCTGGCTTAGTACCTGATACTGTCCGTAGCACCCCTGCCAGGCACGGGTACCGTGTCTGTGGCCAGAGACAGTGATCTGTATGATCTGGCAGGTACAGTCTGTGGCTGTCCGCAAACACCCGTATATGGCAGCCATGTGGTGGAACTGTGTGCATGCATACACACACACATAATGCTAACACCTAGGGCTAACACATACACACACACATTGCAGACACATTGCCCCATGTTGTACTGTTGTCCCTCACTAACACACACACACATATATGTCAGTTGGATGTGTCAATGGCAGACTCTGGCAAACCAAGTACACACCATGTGCATATGATGAAACTGTGCCACCTCCTGCCATCTGTAACATTGATGCAGGAACAGGATAGCATGTTGCTGATGCACAGGGTGACTACATAGCACTGTAGTAATATTATCATGTTGTTAACAGTACAGTGTAATGATATTGTTATGGGTATATTTGAGCATGCATGATGCATTACCTATGTTTGTCATTGCAGTTTTGTATACACCAGTGTTAATTCCTAAAGTGTACTGTCTGCACATGTGTCACATGGCTGTTGTGTGTACCTGTGCCTGCATGTGTTGGGGTGTGGGCAGTACATGTGTGATGTTTGTAGCACTGAGTTGCAGGTGTACATTTGTGAACATGGTTAGCATGGAACATGACATGGTTTGACAGTATGCTGTGGGTGATACGGTTTCCAAATGTCAATGGTCTGCATTCTGGTAGTATACACAGCTTACATAGCCTGACATTCAGTGATCATAACATGGTGTCTCCTCAACTGATACACAGATGTAGGAACCTGGTGTCAGTGATATCCCTGCAGTACTACACTATACCAGTAGCCATTCTTACTGAGCCCCACACATCCCTGGGAACAATACTCTTTGGCATATAGCAGTCTCATGTACATGCCAACACACTACGGATATGTCCATCCATGACTGCAAATACATATAGTGGCCTACAATGCATTCTACACATGACACACCTAACCACCACAAGGGTATCATACGGACAGATACCTGTTGTCCAAGCCATGCTGTATTACTGTAATGCAACTGTGGTATTGTCATCAGCATGTAGTTAATATGGTATTCCAACAGTACCATGTAGGTGGTAGCACCCATCATGTAGAATGGGTAATGGTGTGTCCATGTGGACAAGTGTTATCTTGTCTATCCTGTGATATTCACATTTCCAAAGGTATTCTGCAGTCCCTCGGTGTATCACCTAAGCAAGAAGGTGTCTGTATGCATATCGGCAACAGTTGCCATACACCTACACTGGGTGTCCATCACTCACAGACTTTGCTGTGTTTTAACATGTCTGACATATACTCCAGACATGAACCCTCACCCACATTAATCTATCAAAGCTTTCATGGGTGTGTGTCACATAGTTGGCCTAGGACACAGATCACTGCAGTAGCCTGCATTGTCACCAACATACATGTATGGCCTAAGGTCTGGTAAGCTGCGGCACATGCTGGCAAAGTTAACAACTGTATTCATATGGGGCAGGCTTCACACATAGGAACTATTAAAGGTCACAGGTACATATATGTATGTGGTACACACATACCTGATGTGTGCATTGAAATTACTGTTATAATAATATGTCATACAATAATAAAAGCAAAACACACAACACATTGCCAAACTGTGTGACAAACGCATGGCATTTATAGGATTCAAACCCCTACCTAACGATGTTATGATAGTTGAGAGAGATGCATTAGCACAGCGCGCTATTCGCATTACTGGATGATTTTTCTTCTCCTGCTGCATTTATAGGGTGCTGACATCATCAGTCTTTCCAAAGAGGAATGCACATCTTTTAGTGTGTTATCCCAGTCTTCAAAAAGGCCATTCTTTTCTCAGAGAATTGCATACATACACCCCCCCACACACACACACAACATTTGCAGAATTCAAACCCCTACCTAACTATGTTATGATACTTGTAAGAAACGCATTAGCACAGCGCACTTATTTTCATTACTGTATGATTTCCCTTCTTCTGCTGTATTTATAGAGTGCTGACATCATCAGTCTTTCCAAAGAAGAATGTACATCTTTAATTATCCCTCAGTATGGGGGATAACAATATATGTGCATTAACAGACGCCTAGTTCAGGGTGACATATGCACACTGGCACTGCCAGGTTATGTTCTATAGCATGCTATAGAACATAACCTGGCACTGCCAGGTTATGGTCTATAGCATGCTTCATGACCACAGGACTTGTAACACACAACACAAGTAGGGGGTGTATCCATATACATCACAGATACACACATCTCTGGGTTGGTAACACTGCACTAAGCATGACAGGCCATACATATACAACTACCAATGTGCAAAACTGCCTTTTGGTTTGGTGTGTAGTTCAGACTACCCCCCCCCCCATACCCAGTAACCACACTCGGCTTTCCTGGGAACAGTGTAGGATATGCAGGTCTTCACACACACCATTATAGTGGTTGACTTCAGGTACACAAATATTGACTGGGGATACTACTCAGGCCCTCAACAACATCACCGTACAGCCACTACAATTTGTGAATCCATGTGCTATGGCACAACCAGTCACCACACCCAGAAGGGGGAATACAAATTGGACCTGATCATCACCAACATGGGAACTCTATGTTCCACACCAGAGGTAGAACAGTCATTGTTAAGATCAGACCATAAACAACTTTCCCTGCACATCCATATCCCGTCCCCACCCTCAGCCAAGGAAATCACCGTAAAAAATGTCTCAAAAGCAGACTTTGCACTTGTGAAGACTGGGGTGGAATACTTCAAAGGCCCCGTGCTAGAGAATAATACAGCTCAATCTGCAGAATCCTTTACAAACGCATTGTATGAGCACCTGCAGGTATGCATTGATCATGCTATCCCAAATAAAACCATGACTCCTCCAAAACAGAAGACCTGTCTGGTTGATCTCAGCCATATATAAGCTGTACAACAGAAGGAGGAAGCTACTACATAACAGAGCAATATCCCACAGACTCACATAGATCATAACCTCTCCTTTGCTAATCACATTGACAGAGTCATTGCAAAGACCTTTATATAGCCCTCCTTATCACATGGGTGTTTGCATGTAGATCATGGGACGTCATTGTGGCCCTCTACTAGTCACTCATCAGGCCCATGTTTGACTACAATGCCACTTTTGGGGTGTACCTTACCCAACACCTGCGGCAACTACAGTGAACACAACAGTACCTCCCCAAGAGGATCATGGGCTACACACAGATGTCCTATGCAGCTCAACTAAAGAATCTCCAGCTCTACTCAGTTGCTTAACGCCTATTCAGAGGTGATCTATGCTTGACGTACACAGCCATTTCAAACCCAGAAGTAATGGACATGCTCCACCTCATAACATCCAAGACCCTTAGAGCTACACACTCCAGGGACTTACACCTCAGCACAAAAATAAATAGGACATGCTGCAGGGACAGATTCATTACCCAGAGGCTCCCCTCACTCTGGAATTGAATGCCAATTAAAGTTAGACATAGCCCCTCGCCAACCCTCTTCCAGCGAAATACAGCCGCATGGATGGGAAATTGCAAATTCACCCCTGGGATCTCCACTGTGTCCCTGCTTGAAAGAGGCACAGCAAACTAGCCTTAAATGGTGCCTTCTGTGACCTACTTTACAAAGGCACAGTAGGCTACTCTACTGGGGAGGTGGATGCCAAAAACACTCTGCCTAGGCTTATGAATTCCCTATGGCAGACAGCCTAGTATTGATCTCTGCACCTATGTTTATGTTCAGGATGCACAATATTTGTTGCTGCTACTGTTTGCAGGTCTTTATTGCCGTAGCTTTCCCAGTTTCTATGAACAACTTGTGTATCTGCGTAACATGTTTGATCATGACAGGGTTCCGGTATATTAATATATGTGTCTGTTGTCATTTAACTGTGTGCACAGGGTGGATTGCTGGATCGTGGGAGGTTCCTGGCTTAACACATACAACTGCCAGATATGTGTGACTGACTGCTATAGTCAGACATGGCCTAAGTGTGTGAGCATGCCCAGTTCAGGCTTTCCATGGTCTGTTACCTGACATATGTCTTATTTATTCCAAGTGTGTGAGCATGCCCAGTGTGACCTTTCCATATGTTATGATCTGAAGTCCACTACATTTGTGGTTGTGTGTGAACATGACAGGGATTATGTTGTGCCTGCAGGGTTTCCATGTGATAGTTTGCAAAGACTTGGCAACATTCTCTCATACTGGCTGAACACTGCAATACTGTTATGGTGTAGTGGTTCAGTACTTTCACTATGGTGCATAATATCATGGGTTTCAGTCCCATCACTGCTTTAAATGTTCATACTGAGCAGACCAGACTGGTTAAGGGCCAGTTAGGCAACTATAAGCATGTTGCATTTTGTTCAGCTATGGCCTACTTAACCCAGGCTTGTCCAACATTGCTGTGTATTCACCAACTTGGGTGGACATTGCCAAACATTACTCCACATTGACCACAGTTGTACTAGTTGGTGTGTGTGATTCTGTTCATAGGTTCATACTAGGCTATCTGCCCTAGGGCATTTATAATCCTAGCCAGAGTGTATTTGGCTTTCAATACACATTTTAAGTGGAGTTTGCCATGACATTTTTCAAGGTTAGTATACTGTGCCTCTGTCTAACAGTGACATATAAGTGATACCCAGGGTAAACCTACAATCTCCCATCCACTCATCAAGATTCCTCTTGAAGAGAGTCAATGAGGGACTCTGGCTAACCTGGAGTGGGGGTTTACTCAAGAGTGGGGGGAGCCTCTGGGTTATGAATCTGTCACTCCAGCATGTCCTATTTATTTCAGTCCTGAGGTTCAGGTCTCTTGAGCGTGTAGCTTGTTGGGATTCTGATTTTCCGAGGTGCAGCATGTCCATTGATTCCAGGTTGGACATGGCTTTATACATCAGACACAGATTGCCTCTGGGCAGTTAGTATGCCACTGAGTGGAGCTGCAGTTTCTTCAACCAGGCAGTGAATGGCATGTGTTTGAGCCCTTTGATCCTCCTGGTGAGGTACTTTTGTGGTCTTTCCAGCTGCTGCAGGTGTCTGATAAGGTACATCCCTCAAGGGGCATTGTACTCAATTATGGGCCTGATGAGGGATGAGTTAAGAGGCACGATGACCTCCCCTGGTGTAGATGTGAATACCTTCATGATTAGGTGGGCTATATGAAATGTTTTTCTAAACACTTTGGCCACGTGGTTATCGAATGAGAGATTGCTATCAGCTTGGGTCCCCAGGTCCCTTATCACTTCTTCCATACTTAATGGGTTACCACCTATGTGGTAATTTGTGGGCACTTAGTTTTTGACAAAGGGGAGGACTATACACTGTTTTGTTTAGCTTGAGGACATGGCTCTGGCACCAGTTGTCTGTTTCTATGAGGCCCTTTTGTAGGATGCTTGTGTCAGCTGGAGGGTCGATTATGGCGCCCAGTTTGCAGTCATCTGCAAACTTGCTCACCAACAGTCCTTCTGTGTTGGCCTGTACCTCTGAGAAATATATACCAAACAAGGGAGGTCCCAGGATTGAGCCTTGTGGGATGCCACTTGTAGCTGGTTTGGGGTCTGACATGGCTCCAGCATTTCTGACCATGTGGGTTCTGTCCTTGAGCCAGTTTGTAACCCATCTAGTGACATAGGGGTTTATATTGAAGCTGGTGATTTTATCTATGATGACCAAGTGGGGTACTGTATGGAAAGCTTTTGTGAGGTCCAGGTAGGCTGTTTGGACCCTCATCAATGGCCTTGGTGACTGTTTCAAATGACTCAACCAGGTTTAAGAGGCAGGATCTGCCCTTAACAAAGCCAAACTGGGTAGGATCCAGTGTCTGTAGGTTGCCAGTATGTTTATTTCTGAGGTCCATGATGATCCTTTCCATAGCTTTGCAGAACAAGCTAGTCAGGCTTCTGGGGCGATAGTTTGCAGTATCCATTAAGGCACCACCTTTGTGGAGAGGGACCACTGTTGCTGTACACTGCTCTTTGGGTACATATCCTGTGGTAAGGCTGAGATTGAACAGTGGTTTTATGTTTGTGTTCAATTCTTCTTGGGGTTCATGTTGGACACAGCCTAGGACACCGTCTGGTCCCATTGATGCTGTGTGTTTTGCTTTGGAGAGGCTGGCTGTTACCTGAGCATCTGCGATGTCAGGGGGTCAGCACTGTGCTGGGATAGATATTTGCCCTTTTGGTGGGGAGGGGGAGGGAGAAGTTTGCACTGAACCAGTCAGCTCAGATGTTGGCAATTTCTGTGGGTTTGGTGTATTGTTTGTCATTTTGGACTACTTCTGAGCATATCTGGGGACTCCCACACAGGTTCCTACCATAAGTAAAGAATGCCTTGTGATTATCCTTGGTGTCCTGTACAATTTTTATCTCAAAGATGGCCTTAGACAATCTTATGTGTGGCCATAGTTTTTCAATAATACTGATCAGAGATGCCTTCCCTTTTTGGGATTTTGATCTATCATTTAGTAGCTTCCTCCTTGTCTTGTATGGTTTGTTTATAGCTGGGGTCCACCAGACAGGATGCCTGGCTTTGGAGGATTGGGTCATGGTTTTATTTGGGATTGCATGATCCATGCATTCCTGAAGGTGTTCATAGAATGCGTTTATAAAGGGTTATAAGGTCTGGGACATATTTTCCACAGGCACAGGGGCTGTGAAGGATTCCACCTCAGTTTTGAGGAGTGTGACATTTGCTTTAGTGAAAAATTTTCACTGTGTTTTTCTGGCCATTGGCTGGGGTCGGGATGTGAATATCAGTGAGATTACTCTCTTGTCTGATCTTACCAGTGAGGGATACACTTCTGGTCTTGGGCATAGAGTCCCCATGTTGGTGATGATCAGGTCCAGTATGTTTTCCCTTGTTATGGGAGTGATAGCAAGTTGTTCCATAGCATTTTGGTTTATAAATTCTGGGAACCTTTGGGCTAGGGTGTTGGGGCTAGGGTAATGCTCCCAGTCTATGTTTGGGTAGTTGAAGTCACCCAATATAATGGTGTTTGGGGAGACCTTCATATTTTCATGTGTTCTCCAGTCGGCCAAGTGTAGTTCCTGGGTTTAGGAGGGTGGTCTGTAGCAGGCTATGAACTGGAAGGCAGTTTTAGCCACTGTTAGTTGCACATGGATAGTCTCTGATGCTTCATGCTGTGCCACCAACCTGGGGGTGTGGGTATCTTTGAAAAATATTGATACTCACCCTCCTTTTTTAGTTTGTTCCATGTTTTGCAGCTGTAAAGCATGGTATGAGGTGTTACCTGTTAATGCTAGGGTGCTCTTGGGAGCCTTGAACAAGGTTTCTATTACTGCACAGATATCAACATTCTCCATGCTGAGGAGAGTTTGGAGTGCATGCATCTTGCAGTTTAGACTTCTGGCATTGAGTAGCATTACTTATAATTTCTTATCCCTTGTGATACCTATGGAGGTGGGTTTGTGTTTTGAGCCTTACCTAAAAAAGGCACTATGGGGGTGACAAGAGCCTTTAGCAATATCCAAAAGGCCACGGGTGATAGGTGAAATACATCCCTAGTGAAGCATCATGTCTTGTTGGGCATGTCACCCCAGGCTGACAGGCATTGTATCCCCTTTCACTGACACCAATACTTAAGCCAATTGTTGTAATTGATCATCTTGTCTTCATATTGTGGCCTCATGTTTGGTGAGGGCAGGATGATACTCAAGGTCATCAAGTTTGCATATACTACATGGTGGTAAATGCTGTTTAGCACTACCTTACATTGCTTAACACATGGCAATCATGCCTCAGGTGGTGCTGCAGGGCTGCCTATGTCAGATGCACATACTGCACTCCCTATACATGTTTGGAAACAGGTAGTGTCAAGTTAGGCATCCCTTTTACTATATGTGTGAGTCAGAGAGAGAGGTATAATTTCCAGGGTTCCTACTGAGCCAGTGTATGTGCTATGCATTGCCTCTTTGCCAAGGCCAAGGCATACTGGGCACGCCTCCTTCTGCCTACTGGGGCAGGCTCAGGTTGTTCTTCCTCCGAGTCATGCTCTGCCTGTGATGGCCTTGGCACTGGTGGGGGGCTGTTTGGCCCAGGCCTATGCTGGTCCTGCTGCAGCTGTTTTTGCAGAATCATATTATGTAGCATAGCACATACCATGACAATTTGGGTACATGTAGTTGGTGAGTATTGCAAGGCTCCACCAGATGTGTCCAGGCACCGAAACCATGACTTGAGCAACCCAAACACACGCTCGATTACATTTCATGTTTGTACGTGTGCCTCATTATGGCGTTCATGTTCAGGTGTGTGTGCATTTCTGATTGGTGTCATCAGCCATGGCTCCAGTGCATAGCCAGCATCCCCCACTAAGTGACCATGTGGGATGTCCCTATTGGCAAATGTCTGGTACAGCTGCGGCAGATGCCAGATATGGGAATCATGGTAGCTTCCAGGGAAGCCAGCACACACATTCATTATTATGCCCTGGGCATCACACATGACCTGGCAGTTGATGGAGGGGAATCCCTCGTGGTTAATGCAGGCCCTACCCCGCTCACCGGCTGGTGCTTTGATGCGTATATGCGTGCAGTCTTTTGCACCCACTACCTCAGGGTATTCTGCTATTTGCTGGAAGAGACGCATATTGCTGGCCAATACCTCACGGGAATTGGGGAAATATACATGATCACCGACATGTGCTGATATGGCATCCAGGAACTGGTGCAGTACCCTGGATGCTGATGCCTGTGATATCCCCATCATATCACCAGTTGGTCTCTGAAAGGTACCTGTTGCTAGTATTCTTAGGCCAACACATACCTTGGTTTCCACTGGGATGGGTTCCCCTCTGTTGGTTCTGTGGGTGAGGCATGGCCTGCACAGCTCAATAATTTGCTGCAGGAGGTCTTTGTCCACTCTATAGCGCTCCACTATCTCCAGCTCATGTAACCCCTGGTAGGTGACCCTGGGCCTGTACACTCTTCTCCGTCTCCTCACTGTGGGTTGTCCGACAGCATTTGCATTGTCACCACCCTCAGCATGTTGCATATGTCACCTTATAACAGCAATGGCAGCCCCTAGCTTTTTTTGTCTGAGTGTAGCTTTTTCAGTTTTCACTTCTAGTAGCTTACTCCAGTGTTGCAGTGTCTCTTGAGAGAAACAAACTGCACTGTTGTTTGCAGAGTTTTAAGTGCTGGGCTGGGCTAGAGTTCTGCCTGTGTAATTGCCTGATTCTGATTGTTTGCACCTGCTAGCTCTACTAGTATTCCCTGGTAGCTTCCTATTATTTGTTGTGCTTCCTTTTTCCTTTCTGTTTCCTCGGGGGAGCAACGCGCATACAAGCGGAAACATGCTCACAGCAGCTCACATGCACGCACACATGCTTAGACAGACTAAAACTTGCTTATTCAGGTTAAAATGCGTGCACACCAGTGCAAACACGCTTACAGGTTTTCCAACAGCCTTATACATGCTTACTCCAGCTTAAACGTGCGCACTCACGCTTCCATGCGCCCACTCTGTCTTACTCGAGTTTACAGGCGCTCACACATGCGCATACCCATTCAGCAAGAAACTTTGGTGTTATCCACAGTATACACCTTCCATTTCTTGGCTTTTCCTGGCCTACCTGTTGACACACCTCTTTCCATGATATCTAACTGACAGCTAACACATGCCACTGTGCTCCAATGAGCTTCACTACTTTCATACATACCCCCCTTGTGATGTCACTTATCTCCTACTCTGTTCCTCCCCATATCCTACTCCCACACTCCACTGACTGTGTTCATTTGCTATGTAAAAGTGCGATTCACTATCCTAACACTCATTTTCATAGGATTGCCTACTAATGCTTGATTACATGTCTTAGACTGGGCTTCTCCCCTTAGTAACCCCTACTCGGTGGCCATGTTGTCTTCAGCCTGCTATTCCCTTACATTGTCATTTAACAATTTTCATAAATTCCACGTTTTGTGGCTTTATTGTCTTATTTTATGATTTTTTATAGCGCACCCCATTTGCGCGGCGCTGCATTACGCTTAAACATCAGAAATCGCCGGAAAAAAAATATATATTTTTATTTTAATTTTGCATCTGAGAAACTTTCCAATGGCCGTATATTTGGCCATTGGCATGCTTCCTAAACCATATGCAACCTTTTTTTGGAGCTGACAAGGCTCCATTGTGCTATTTGCAGAACGGTACTCAGTTGTCAACTGAGTACATTTCTGCAGCTAACACGTCTCCTACTCGGACAGGTTTGTGCTTCCTGGATCGCAAATTTACCTCATTTGCATGCCTTTCGGCTGCAAGTGAGGTAATTTGCATATCCCAGCCCTGTCCGTGTAAGAGATGTTTTAGGAGCTCTCTTACACACCCTTACAGGCTGTTCCTGGATCACTCGTTGGACATGATGGCTGCATGGAGCCTTACTCTACTCGTAGACTCCATGCAAGACATCGTGAATCCAGTCCAATATCTATTACAATAAAATTTGCCATGATCAAATTGAATGACTGTATGTTTTTTAAACAGTGGAAAGTTATATAGTTATGCACTGTGTCAGGTTCACTTCTGTGTTTTCTTTTATGGAATGATGCTGTTTCTGTGCTATGGATCTACACTAGATAAATAGCACCAGATTACAAAAAAATAGTTATACTCTGCCATTTCTTATTGGCCAAAGCTTTAGCATAACATATAACAGCATGTTATTGCACTAATTATTGGTGCGCATGCCTGAAGGGATTATGATACTTTTATTTTAATGTACATGTACAATATTATCAATGAAATCTATGAACAGCAGTAGTGATCCTTCAGCTCCAGTGTGCCTCATTTTCTCCTTTCATACATATTGCTCATTGTTTACTGAGCTAGTGTTTGGCTGGAACTAAAGTGTCACTGTTAGGTATGCACTTGCTTATCACATAATGTTTACTCTGTCCCAACTGTCAGGTAAATGAGCATGAGGACATACATATAGCACCTGTGAGTCATTTCAGTAAATTGGGATAAGCACAATGTCAGGGTAAAACATAGCAAAATGTTTTATATAAACATTTTGTCTGCTAAATCTCAACCAGAAAAGTTCCAAAATATATTGCATGCATGTGTCTGCATGTGTGTGTGTGGCTACCATTTATTTAAACATACCATGGAATCATAGGATCATAGGAAGTTACTAGGCTAACAGCCCTAGAGCCTTTGTAAGTCTAGCCATCCAAGCCCCAATTGCCCCAATTTCCAATGCCTACTGACTAGAATGACTTTTGCATATGTCTGTGCTTTAGGCCATCTATAAGTTGCCCCTGTCCTTATGGGCAACAGGTAACAAGACAAGGGTGAATTTGTGATTTCTGATCCATTGTTCCAAACTGCATTTGAATAGGCTTAGGGAAGACCTCTGTTTCACATGAATGGGAATTCTGTTCCACTGAAGGGGTAATCTCTGAAACATATACCTGTCCTCCAACATGCTTGATTTATGTCACCAATTAGGTTTAGATCCTTAGAGGGGGTAATGCTAGAACTGATTGTTTTGCAAATGTAAAGCAGATCCATTGAGCTGGATTGAAGAATACCTTGTAGTTTAGACATAGATCTCCTCTCACTACTATGTAGGTGACCAAGTACAGGAACAGGGATTTAAGGTGGTCTGCATTGGACATGCTTTTTACACCCTGCCTTCTTTTAGTGAGGAACCTCTGTGGCTGCTCCAGGTGTTGCAAGTGTCTGATAAGGTACATGCTGAAGGTTGCATTGTACTGGATTATTGACCTAATGAGAGATAAGTATAGTATGACTTTGATCTCCTTAAATCTGGCTCCCACACTTTTACTTATAACTTGCATCACACTGAAGGTTTTTCTCATGACCAATGGTGATCAAAGTTTAGGTTTCTGTCAACCTGAGTTCCCAAGTTCCTTACCACTAGGTTTAGTCTTAGGGGGAAATTATCAATGTTGTAATTTGCAGGGGTGGCTGTTCACATAGGTATTTATATCTTAACTGGGTAGTTGTCTATAATACCTGAGTGAACGTGCACATCCATATCTATGTATCCTCTTTTTTGTGATCTACAAGGAGATGTCCAGTCCGGGTTTGTAACTAACTAAATTTGGAGTTGTTTGGCTGGGAGGTGAGGTCTAGGATTGATTTAAAATAACACTCTTGGAGTAATGCTTCTCAGTAGGTAAACTAGCTGTTATATTCTCAGATAGATACTTGAGAAAATAGCAGAAGTGTTATAGGAAAATTACAACTCTAAGTTCCTGCATCTGTACAGGGCACTGCTTCAGAGCTGATCACAGGTTATAGGAATGAGCTAGAGATGAATCCAATCTGTTAATAGTGAAAATGTAGTAAAAGTGTACATATAGTGCCCAGAAACTGGAGCAACTGACAATTATCTCACTATTATGTTTGAAACTGGACTCAGGATAAGTAAAGTGTAAATATAGTGTGTGTATTTAAACATATGTCCTATATATATATATATATATATATATATATATATATATATATATATATATATATATATATATATATATATATATATATATATATATATATATATATACTGTATTTCTCTGTAAATAAGACATAACCAGAGAATAAGGCCGAGCATGGTTTTCCAGGGTGATCATGATATAAACCCTACCCCAAAAATAAGCCCCAGTTAAGATAGTCAACAACACAAGACGGACATGTTGAATTATAAAATAATCACAGTAAAGCACCTTGGATCCAGGAATGTTGTCACGAACAGTTTAATGATAACCACACAGATGTAAACGCTGAACAGAGAGAAACTAGTTTCTCTCTGTTCAGCGTTTACATCTGTGTGGTTATCATTAAACTGTTCGTGACAACATTCCTGGATCCGAGGTGCTTTTCTGTGGTTATTAGTGACTTTTTGCACCTTCCGTTTTTTGGTTATTGAATTATAAAATAATAATATTATTGACACCTGTTGACTGAGGGTATCATACTCTGCTCGCCATTTTCAGACCATTCAGACACCCATCTTCTTCTTTTTGCAAAAAGTATAAGATTCTTTCTCTGGAGTCCTCCACAATTCTTACTGTAACCCTAATCCTCACTCACTCTTGACGTTTGAAATCCTTGGCCCTTAAACACTGGCAAGTGTACTTTGATTGGTCAAAATACAGACAAACACGTAAAACGTGCGCACTTCATAATGAACAGGCGTGGTTGTGTCTTCTTAACTGTTGCCATTTTTGTTGCCACTCCTGTCTTGTAAGTCTTCAGTTAAGCCACCCCCCTCCAGACAAGATGAGTGCAAAAAGAAAGAGCTATTCCATCAAGTACAAGAAAGGAATCATGGAAGACCCCCAGGGAAATAATCTGATGGCTTTCTGCAAAGAGAAGAAGTTGGATCTCCGAATGGTCTGAAAATAGTGAGCAGCGTACGATAACCTCAGTCAACAGGCGGATGAGGGAAATGCTAAGAAGTGTAAGTGTGGATCAGGTTGGCAACCATTATTTCCTGAGCTGGAAGACATCATCTGTGAATGGATTGCTAACAGGAGAGCAAAGTCTTTGGCTGCATGCAGGGCTGATATTCAAGCATTTGCCGTTGCAATGGCACCACAGTTAGAAATATCCCCAGAAGAATTCAAAGCATCACAACATTGGCTGGATGGCTTCCTTCAGCAATATGAACTGTCTCTAAGAAGATTGACAACACTGTTCAAGCTGAAAGATACTGAAGTTATTAAACGTGTACTTGCATTCAAGTCCTTTGTTGATGGCATTGACTTTTCTAAATACCAACTTTCCAAAATAATTGCTATGGATGAAACTGCAGTGTTTATGGGCCAAGGATCTCAAACAAAAATTGATCAGAGGGGTGCCTCATCAATCTACATTCCCTCCACTGGTTACAAAAGAGCACATTACCTGTATTTTAGCAATTTGTCTAGATGGAAAGAAAACCCCACCTCTAATCATTAGTAAGGGCAAGAAAGATAAGATTGAACGTGTTTCAGGCATTTACATTCTTGAAACCGAAAAAGGCTGATGCACACAAGCAGTTACAAGGAAGTGGGTCATTGTAGTCCTGCCACTTGTTTTGCGAGGTAGTAAAAAAGGTCTGCTAGTCTGGGACTCAGCCAGCACTCACTGCATTAATACATATGACCGAAAGTTCATTTGACCGAAGCCCATATGACTGAGACCATAATACCGAAAGTTCAATTCACTGAAAGCCCATATGACCGAAAACTCATTTGACTGAAAAACAGCACTGGTGGGTATATGCCCAGTTCCCCACTGTAGCATGACTCTGGAGTGAGAATATAAAGTTGGGGGGTGTGGGGGGAGTAGCCCCCCACATAATTGCAGTTTATGCACTATTATATACATGTGCATCCATTAAAAATACATTAAAACATAAAACATCAGTACAAACTTGTTGCAAAATGTGGGGGGCACCACCAACTTAATATTCTCACTCCAGGGTTGCACTAATGTGGGGAAATGGGCATATACCTGCCAGTGCTGTTTTTCAGTCAAATGAGTTATTGGTCATATGGGCTTTCAGTGAAATGAACTTTCTGTAATATGGTCTCAGTCATATGGGCTTCGGTCAAATGAACTTTCGGTCATATGTAGTGAACCCATACATATATATATACACATATATATATATATATATATATATATATATATATATATATATATATATATATATATATATGTATATATATATATATATATATATATATATATATATATATATATATATATATATATATATATATATATATATATATATATATATATATATATATATATATATATATATATATATATATATATATATATATATATATATGTATATACACACACACATATATATATATATATATATATATATATATATATATATATATATATATATATATATCTATATGCACACACACATACACACACACACGCACATATATATAAATATACCACACTCATATACATGCACATGCACATATTAATTTGGTCACATTCTGAAAAGACACTACTAACCTAGCGGTACTGGACTCACCCAGATAATAAAGGAAAAAGAAATAAATAAAATGTAAGCATGTGAGGGGGTAGGTGAAGCAGTGTTTGCATACTCACAAACTTCCCTAGAAACACACATACGGATGTGCACACACACACACACACACACACACACACACACACACACACACACACACACACACACACGCACACACACATTACATTACTACTTAAGAGATCAGCTCATTCAGCAGGATGCTTGTATGGTGTGTAACATCCTGTGACATGACATTTATTTTGCATACCCACTGAAGCAATAAAAAGTCAAACCTTCTAAGAATGTGTTTGTGTACAAATACAAAATTTTCCTGCACCATCAATGCAGATGGCTGCATCTCCATAAATCCGCCATTTAGTTTTCGTAGTATGAGGTCACACATTCTTGTGCAATATCCAGTTTTTTGAAGGCTAGTGTAATATTCAATTTCAGTTGATTTTTGCACTAATCACTGATGAGGATATACACTCTTGTAATGTCAGTGGGGGGGGGGGGGTACTAAGGACTGTTCTTCATAGTTTGATTTTTGGCTCAAAAGTAGTTATTTCTGGACATTGTGCTTTTGTTTTCATTGGTTTACAGGAAAGTAGCAGATAATTAGTCTGCAGACCATTACAAGTCTAGCCAAGAAAACAAAAAATAAAACATTCAAAAGTTCACTTCAGCCTCAAGGAGGACAAGACAGAATAGACTAAGGGACACTTTAGGTTTACCTTCTAGGTGACATGGGTGCTACTCTTTTTGACATGAAGAGGAAGTCTGTTCCAGAAAAGAGGGATATGAATCTATCACACAGAAGTGTCATTTATCTGATGATGAAGAGTTAGGTCCTGTAACTGGGTGTTTAAGGTAGGAGGTCAAAGAGGGTTGGATCATTCACGGCTTAAAAGACTAGACACAAATTTCCACAGAGGAGTTTATATAATTGTGTGAATTGATATTTTTTGAGGAACCTCATATTTTAGTTATAAATCTCTGTGGTGTCTCAAGCTGAGTAATATTTTTAGACAAATACATGCCAGAAGGTGCATTATATTCAATAATGGGTACGACGACATGTAAGTAAAGGGAAATTAAGAGTTCTCCGGAGCTAGAAAAGATGCTTCTGGAAATTAAATGAGACGGATGGAAGGATTCCCCATGTACTGTGAAGAGACTGGTCAAACAATATAAATTGTCAACAAGAGATGCTATATCCCTTGCTACAGTGTCCGGCTGGAATGGTGTGTCACTAATATAGTACGTGAAATTTTTTGTCGAGCAAAATTAGCTATGCTACATTTTTTTCACATTTAATTTGAGATCACTGTCCTTGCACCAATTATTAATATGGTCTAAGCTATGTGGAAGATGAAGAAATAACACCCTAATTACAACCATCCACAAACTGAAATAACCATAAACCAGGTGTGTTGGCCTGGAGGTCTGAGAAATGGATACCAAATAGGATGGGGCTCAACAATAAGCCCTTTATTAAACCAATGGTAACTTTTTTTTGCTTTTCAAAATGGCACCAGTGACTATTACCATAAGGCTTCTGTCAGTTATCCACCACACAACATAAAGATTTATATTCAGATGTATAAGTCTGTCAATAAGGACAGGATGCAGAACAGTATCAAAGGTCTTGGCCAGATCCAGATATACTCTATGTACTACTCAAGGGATAACCAATGCTTTGTTTACTTTAAAGAGGAAGGACCTTCTTTTGACAAAGCCAAGTGGTGAGAGTCCATGGTTAAGAGATTTTCAATGCCCAGATTAATGAGGTCTGAGATAATAGTCTCAATAGATTTACATAGGGAGATAGTGAGACTAACTGGTCTAAAGGTACCAGGGTTGGTATTTTGGCCACAATTGTATAATAGCATCACAATGGCTGTTTTCAAGGGTTCATGAATATAACCAGTAGAGAGGCTTAGATAAAAGAGGTCAAATATGGGATTCAGACAGGTCATGATGCAAGTGGAAGGAGGTTTTGTAAAGACTAACCTCAGCCTATCTCAGCCTATTGACAGAGTCAGTGTTAGTTGTGCATAATAACAATTCATACATGACTATTATATTGCTCATTCTAATAAATAATGCTGCAAATGAGCAATATGAAAGTCAATAGTCTAAAATGCTTTGTATAAATTCAACCAAATGAAAAGCAAAGTATCACAAAAACCTAGATTCTTTATTTAAAATGATGTTTTGTGGGGAACAAGCTCAAATGCTGTCCTTGTGGGGATGTTAAACCTTACACACACACACACACACTCTACTATATATAAGGTATAACAAATATCTGTGTAAGGAAAGCCTTCATTATTCATTTTATATTATATGCAAAGGTATGTGTAAGGGAAACAAAGTTAAAGTTATCAAAACTCATATTATTGTGAAATATCCATTATTCATTTTATATGATATGCAAAGGTCCTGGCTCCTGACAAATATCTATAATAAATACAGTGTGCATCCAACATGAAATACATAATGCATTATTTCAGAAGTGTCAGTGTTTTGCTTGTTCTAAAAAGGTTGATTTGTATTTAGTATGTATCAGTGCTGATATAAAAGTGTTTTGTTTTGTTTTTTTAAATGGACAGGTGAAAATATGAGGCAAATTCAGATACATTATATAACACAGTATGTTCACAGACATCCGACCTTGATATTTTAATAAAAAAGTAAAATGAAGAGAAAAATGAATGGATTGTTTTGTTGGCAAGCATGAACTGTTATCATTGTTCACAAGTGTAATCAGTGTCCTGCAGGAGAAAACTGTCCCTGAACAGCAAGAGCATTTGCCAAGGATCTTCTGTGTATTCGATCTGTTTACCTAACATAGTACCAGGATTTGCTGCTGTAATTCACAGCCATGCTAATCTGCCCATCCATGTAAGTAACTACTGAAAGGTAAATTAAATGTCAACACATTCGCCTTGTCCCCCACACCACCCAAGCCTCTTCCTTAGCAGCTATCTTATACTGTGATTAATAGCCATCCCAATGTCAGTCAGTGTAGGGGAAAAAACGGATCATTTCTGTGGACATCGATGTATACTGTTATCACTGCCTACATATATACATTGTATTCTGCCAGTGTCTTAAAAACAAAATGTCTGCAAGAGAAATACTGTCCCTGAAGAGTGGGTGCCTTTGCTCCCAGTAACATTTCAGGTATGCTCTGAGATTTGCTGTATTGGCAGCTGTTTTTCAGTGTATACTGACTGATGTGTACAATCTTGATCAGTACTGGTTCCACTGAGCACAGATATATCTACTGTCAAGTAAGAAGTAAATAAAATGCATATACAGAGATTCAAAAATCAATGTCATTTGCTGTGTGATCTGGATTGCCTATTGCAACAGCTGAAGTAAGAAAATGGCAGTATGCAATCCACAGTGCATAGGTTCATAGATTATTATTAGGTTAACTCCCCTTGTGGGTCATTTTAAGCCTAGCCAACAACCCCATGTGAGAATCAAACCTGCACCTTGTGCTTGCAAGATAAAAACCTTAACCATTATGCCAACCTCCCACCAATCCTGGATTGACAAGTGACATCAACATGATGTTATAGTTTTCTGTGCAGTACAATGATAAAAATAAGCAGCATGTACTGCTAACAGCTTAGCATTTTGATATGATAGTTTAAAAATGCAGCTCCATTAAAACTGCAGAGCCATGATGCACTATTGGTAAATGTCATCAGGTGTGAGACAAAAAAATATTTCCCAAGGTCCTTGAGCAAGGAGTGCATTACTTGTGTAAGAATTTTGAAAGTTTGCTGGGGCAGTCCAGCTTTGAATTAATAAAGGCAAGCATGATCATTATGATCATAATGCATGTTGTGTCTTTCGGCTTTTCCCAGTTAGGGGTTGCCACAGCAGAACTCCGGTCCGCTAATGATTGGCAGTAGATTTTTACATGCCGAGTTGCCAGCCCTGACGCACAACCTTTAACGAAGGTACGCCCATTCATGCATGTCTCCACACAGAAGACGCTTTAGCTGAGAATTGAACAGGACAACGTCTTACTGTGAGGCGACAATGCTACGTCAGCACCACCACCCCAGTGGCAAGCAATAATGCTCAAAAGATGTATAAATAATGGCTGCCTAGGGGTGTTATGAAGCCTGATGCCACAGGCGGGGGGGGGGCCTCTACACCCCTGTTAGGGCATTATTTACAGTAACACACAACTTGGAGGGGATTATTGCACTTAGAGAATGGGCTGTATGTAAAATTTTTGCGTTTTATTTAATTTATTTGTTTTACTTCTATATAACGTTTATATATATTTTTTTACTTCTATATAATTTATATATATATATATATATATATATATATATATATATATAGATATATATATATATATACCTTATGTAAAGTAGTTCCTCTGCATAATGTTTCAAACTTGCTGTAGTATATGTAAATGGTTTTTGAGGAAGTATTTTATACCAGGAATATAATATTTAAAAAAAAATCCAGATATTTACTTCATTTATTTTATGGTCCCTTACTCCTAAAATCTGAGGTTTGTTGTCAGTCATTGGGAATTGTAGTCACTAAATACTGACATACATTTCAGTTTCAGACTTTATTTCTTTCAAAACTCCATGCTAAAAGAAATAATGTTATTCAAGCAACTTTGTAATTTTTTAAGAGCAATGATTAAAATTTTTCCTATTTTTGAGCCTTTGTGTCCCCTTCATTTTAGGCTTTATCCAGAATTTCTTAAGTTAAGAGGTCAAGAGATATGCAAACCTCTTAACTGCTGCAGCCTCTGTTATATCATTCCCCCACCCAAACACACTTGTAGTTCAGAAAATGCATGCTAACACAAATCCTGTTAGTCAAACAACTTTGCAATGAGACTAATATTTAAAATGTGTTCCTATTTTGAGCCTTTATGCCTCTTCATACCTCTCAACTGTCCATATTTTGACAGAACGTCCAGAATTTTGCATCATATTATTAGTCGTTCTTCATAAAATTTTTTATTTATTGGCAGATCACTGAGGATTGAGGTATTATGTTACACTACATTATATTAGCCTGATGACAGAAGGAAACAGTAATCTAATCTAGTCTGGCTCTTCAATTGAATTTAAAATTGTACATCTCATAAATGCCTTTGTTACCTCTTACCCTTTCTACAGCTTTGGAATTCTTTCTTGTGCATGTCTGAAAATGTCTTCCTCTACACATTCTGTTATTACATGTAATGTGGTTACATCCCTTTGTTTGTATTATTTCCAGGAATCCAGTGAATAATTAGTCCCTGCAATCTGCTGACTGTGCCCCATCGTCCTCCTCTTCCCTTCTTGTTTGGGTGACCCCTTCATGCCTTCTTTGCATGATCTTGTGCATGCATATCATGTCCTCTCCTTATTTCTGGTCCTTAGTGATAAGAGATCTTGTCTTTCTAGTCAGTATCAGTATCGTTCCTTTCCATTCCACGCACCTTTATAGTAACATTCCTCTGGACTCTTTCCAGCAGTCAGATGCCTTTTCTTTGTACAGCCACCAGATTTGCATGTGGTACTCAAGTTGTGATCAGACCAGGGCCCTGTAGAATGGAAGTGATACTACTTTTCTCCAATTCTAATCCCTTGGAGTATAATCTATCACCCTGTTTCCTCCTTCTACTGTCCTCTCACTCTCCTCTAGATGGTCCAGTCCATGGGTTATTAAAACCCACAGATCCCTTTGCTACCATATCATCATCAGTTCCACCTCATCTGATATGGTCCTTGTGAAACACTTTGCATTTATCTGCAATGAGCCTCAGCTGCCAGCTTCCAACCTGCTTAGCCAGCTTTTACAAATTCTGTAGACTTTTACTTTGTGCCTGTTGTATGTCTAAGGACCATAATTGTGACCCAACCAAGTGTGAAATAATTAAATGTGAACTGCAAGAAATATATACTAAGTCCTGCCTTCTCAAAGGTGTAATGATCATGGAGATAGTATACATAAGTAACATTGGTGCTGGAGCACAGAGGGATTGTCATGCTACAAAATACGATTTCAATGTATAACAGTGAGTTTTATATGACTCTATTATTTGTAAAGTATCATACTGATTTTTATTGTTTTGGGGCTCATAGAACAAGGTTCAATAGATAACTTTTTCTTGTCTTCTTCTGTTGCAATTCACTTTGTGTAATCATTGAAGAAGCTTATTTTTCACTATTCCCTCAGATATGTTTGAAACAAACATGTTGGAATGTACCAGATGAAGGACAAAATGGTGTAGTATTCAAAGTCAGTGAATTGACAGGTGACAACCTCATCTTAGAAGCTGGAAGATCAGAAAGCTATGGCTTCTACTCAAACTGCAAGTGTTACAATTCTATTTCCTTTGCAGATACTGTAGTCCTATCCATGAAATAAGATGCCAAACTGTGGTCCTGTCTGACTGGGTAGGTGTTAGCTCAGGTGGGTGAAAGAGATCTCACACCATGAATTCAAATGAGTCGGCTATATCTAGGTTACTGACGAAAAAAAAGAGGACACAACTTTCCTTATTTTTTTGCATACAGTTGAGAAAAATCCCTTTTCTTATTATTTAATACAAATGAACAGTGAGCAAACCAGATCTTCTGAAAAACAAGTATCTGTAAAAGTATCTCTTGATCAGACAAAATGTTTTTCCTTTAATCCCATAACAAACCAAAATATTATCTAAATCATTCACATAATGAACCTCTATGTATAATAAAAATGGGGCCAAAATAGCAACCAAAATCTGGAAGTATCCTGCAAAAGAATATGACAGTTTCTAACATATAGGTTCATAGGTTCATGGGTACCTACCCATCCATCCGTCCATCCATCCATCCATCCATCCATCCATCCATCCATCCATCGGCCCAAGGGCATACGTAAGCCTAGCCAACAAGGTTCCCTGGCTTATGCCACCCAAGAAAGTAATTTTCCTGTGCCACTGTGGAGCAGAGACACAGAAGTGATCCCCGGGGTATATTTCCTATTTCCCATCCACTCATCAAGATTTTTCTTGAAGAGTGCTAATGAAGAACTTTGCTTGACATAGATGGGTAGCCTGTTCCAGAGTATGTGAAGTCTCTGGGACAGGAATCTATCCCTCCAGCATGTCCTGTTTATTGTGGTGACAAAGTTTAGGTCCCTAGAGCGTATAGCTCAGAGGGATTGGGATTTCTTTAGGTGTAGCATGTCCAACAGCTCTGGGTTTGACATAGCTTTATATGTTAGGCAGAGATCACCTTGGAGTAGGCGATATCCATGGATTAAAGCTGGAGTTTTTGAGGCGGTCAGTGTAGGGCATTTGTTTGAGCCCAGTAATCTTCTTTGTGAGGTACTTCTGTGGCCTTTCCAGCTACTGCAGATGTCTTGTGAGGTACATTCCAAAAGGGGCATTGTACTCTATGATGGGTCTAATGAGTGTCGAGTAGAGGGGAACAATGACCTCTTTTTTCCTGGATGAGAACCCTTTTATAATGAAGTGTGCCATGTATAAGGACTTCCTGACTACTGTGGCGATGTGACTATCAAAGAAGAGACTACTGTCCACCTGGGTCACAAGGCCTCTTATCATGCATTCGGTGTTAAGTAGATTGCTGCCTATGTGTGGTAGTTCATGGGTACAGAGCTTTTACCAAAGGGGATGACACTGCACTTTTTGGCATTGAGCTTGAGGCCATGGCTCTGACACCAGGCATCTGTCTCTGCGAGGACCTTCTGTAGGATGTCCACATCATTTGGGGACTTGACTATGGCTCCTAGTTTGCAGTCATCTGTGAACTTTGTTAGCCAGTGGCCCTCTGTGTTAGCCTGTACTTCAGAGAAGTAGATACCAAACAGGAGAGGTCCCAGGACGGAACCCTGTGGTACTCTACTTGTCACTACTTTGAGGTCAGATTTGGAGTCTGCAACTTTTACAGTGTGGGTTCTGTCAGTGAGCCAATTGGCAACCCATCTTATGATGTAGGGATCTATACCTAGTTTAGTGAGTTTAGCTATAATTCAAAAATGGGGGATGGTGTGGAAAGCCTTGGCAAGGTCAAGATAGACTGTGTGAACCACCTTACCCTCATCTACGGCTTTGGTGACTGCCTCAAAGAAGTCGATCAGGTTCAGGAGGCATGATCTGCCTTTCACAAACCTGAACTGGGTGGGATCCAGAGTTTGGAGGTTACCAATGTCTTTGTTTATCAGTTCCATGATGATACGTTCCATGGCCTTGCAGACCAAGCTCATCAGTCTAATAGTAAAGGAAAACAAACGTAAACCAGCGACCTTAACCAAAAGTAGATCTTTACTGAAAGTAACCAAAGCGCTTTTCGACAAGCCCAATGCCTGCCTTCTTCAAAGGATGTAAAACAACAAGTCACAATCACATTATATACAGTCATAAATTACACAATTAGTCAATTAACTAATTAATTTAAAAAGTGTATCTTTAAAAAGGTTTGTTCTTTAAAAACACACTAGTGAGCAGCCTGCATCAACATACTGTCAATAATCAATAATAGTGATAATGGTATAACCATAAAATAAGACCTACATACAACTAAATGATATAGAAAATGTATATATAATAATAACCTAAATAGAATAAAATAAAATAAAATAGAATAGGGGACAAATTTATATACAAAGGATGCATGTTCTAATACCATATCATCTTGTAAGATTTTTTAGTTTCAAAATACTGGAAATTGAACAGGTGTCGTTTAATCCGGGATGCCTATAAGCATACAGTCTCACCTGCCAAGTTAACTCTGCCTCTTCTAATTTTAGTGGTCTAGGCCCTCCCCTCTGGTCTATAGGGATGTGATCTATCGCCATGAACTTGAAACTATGGTTAGGGTACACACTAATATGCTTGGCTAGAGCATTTTCCATTTTCAACTTTTTGATAGCGTATGTGTGTTCATATATGCGATCCCTCAGCCTTCTCACAGTTTTACCTATGTAGAAGGCTGGGCATGATTTACATCTTGCCAAGTATATCACATATGTTGTGTTACAATTCAATTTAAAAGCTATCTTGTGTGTATAATTACATATACTAAAATGTGTCCCTTCCTCAATAAATCTACAATAGTTACAATTCTGGCATTTATGCATACCTGCATTTCGCACCAGACCAGGAGGTTTCGCTTCCAAAATATTCTTCATATTTTTACCCCTCTTGTAAACCACTCGTGGTTGGTACCCCACTTTTTCATAAATGTCAGGATACATTTTAAATAATTCCCAGTTTTTAAAATGATATCCTTACCTAAACCACTATTCAAATTAAAGGTGGTAATGAATGAACATGTTAAAGAAGACTCATCCACAGCCTCAAAGGCTGTCTCCCCAGCTAAAGATGTATTCTTGTCAACAATAGTTTCTAGTGTCTCAACCAAGTTAGTATTGTAAGTGCCAACTGTGCTGTCAACTACCACTGTTTCAATACAAGTATCAACGTTAACTGGAATAGTTGTATTTGACCCTGTGTGTGTAACTATAGGTAGCAAGGGTGTATACAACCTATCCAAGCGTTTGTCAGTTACTTCTTGAATCAGCTCATCCAACAGACTGACAGGATAACCCCTTGCTATGAACATATTCCTCAAGTTTAAACACTCCTCACAGAAGTCCTCATGTAATGTGATCATTCTTGCAGCACGTACCAGTTGTCCCTTAACCACAGATCTTTTTTGGGAAAAAGGGTGACAACTGGTAAAATGCAAGAAAGTGTTAGAATATGTCTTCTTCTGGTGTATCTTAGAGGTAAAACAATTATGCCGAAAATCCTTTTGTAACCATACATCCAAATATGCAATACTAGCAGTAGAAAAAGTATATGTAAATTCAAGAAAATGTGTACTGCCATTAAAATGAAGCTTCTATGTTGATTAACCATTTAAATACAGTACACATTTTCTTGAATTTACATATACCTTTTCTACTGCTAGTATTGCATATTTGGATGTATGGTTACAAAAGGATTTTCGCATAATTGTTTTACTCTAAGATACACCGTGAAGAAGACATATTCTAACACTTTCTTTGCATTTTACCAGCTGTCACCCTTTTTCCAAAAAAGATCTGTGGTTAAGGGACAACTGGTAATGTGCTGCAAGAATGATCACATTACATGAGGACTTCTGTGAGGAGGTTTAAACTTGAGGAATATGTTCATAGCAAGGGTTATCCTGTCAGTCTGTTGGATGAGCTGATTCAAGAAGTAACTGACAAACGCTGATAGGTTGTATACACCTCTTGCTACCTATAGTTACACACACAGGGTCAAATACAACTATTCCAGTTAACTTGATAATTTTGTATTGAAACAGTGGTAGCTGGGATGTTAACAGTTGGCACTTACAATACTAATCCTGCTTATGACACTAGAAACTATTGTTGACAAGAATACATCTTTAGTTGGGGAGACAGCCTTGAGGCTGTGGATGAGTCTTCTTTAACATGTTCATTCATTACCACCTTAATTTGAATAGTGAGCTTGTAGATATCATTTTAAAAACTGGGAATTATTTAAATGTATCCTGACATTTTATGAAAAGTAAGTACCAACCACGAAAGTGGTTTGATAAGAGGGTAAAAATATGAAGAATATTTTGGAAGCTTAAACCTCCTGGTCTGGTGCTTAAATGGCATGCATAAAATGCCAGAATTCTAACTATTGCAGATTTATTGAGGAAGGACACATTTTAGTATATGTAATATACACACAAGATATCTTTTAAATTGAATTGTAACACAACATATGTGATATACTCTAAGTAAGATGTAATCATGCCCAGCCTCTACATAGGTAAACTGTGAGAAGGCTGAGGGAACGATATATGTACTAATAATACACGCTTATCAAAAAGTTGAAATGGAAAATGCTCTAGCCAAGCATATTAGTGTGTACCCTAACCATAGTTTCAAGTTCATGGCGAGCAGATCACATCCCTATAGACGAGGGAGGGCCTAGACCACTAAAATTAGAAGAGGCAGAGTTAATTTGGCAGGTGAGACTGTATGCTTATAGGCATCCTGATTAAACGACACCTGTTCAATTTGCAGTATTTTGAACTGCAAAATCTTACAAGATGATATGGTATTAGAACATGTGCATCCTTTGTATATAAATTTGTCCCCTATTCTATTTTATTTTATTTCTTATCTTCTATTTAGGCTATTATTATATATACATTTTCTATATCATTTAGTTGTATGTAGGTCTTATTTTATGGCTATACCCATTATCACCATATTGATTATTGGACAGTATGTTGATGCAGGCTGCTCATCAGTGTGTTTTAAAGAACAAACCCTTTTAAAGATACACTTTTAAATTAATTCAGTTAATTGACTAATTGTGTAATTTATGACCGTATATACGTGATTGTGACTTGTTGTTCTTTACATCCTTTGAAGAAGGCAGGCATTGGGCTTGCTCTGTTTTGGTTACTTTCTAAAGATCTACTTTTGGTTAAGGTCGCTGGTTTACGTTTGTTTTCCTTTATTACCAGTTTGGTTGCCGTTTTGGTTTTTGGTTTTCATCAGTCTAATAGGTCGATAGTTTCTGGGATCAGTGGTGGCTCCCCCTTTGTGGAGTGGGATAACTGTTGCTGTGCACCATTCAGTGCGGGCAATGTAAAGCCCGATGAGGCTATTATTGAACATGGTGCTTAAGTAGGAGCCAGTCTGTTTCCAGCTCATAAAACGCAGCCTGGGAAGTTATCCCGTCCCAAGGATGCTGTGTTTTGGTTTTTTAGAAAGCAGCTTTTACCTGCATAGTTGTGATTACAGGACTCTGCATTCTTCCTGTGGCAGCTATGGCACCCTTTAGGATTGAGAGAGGGTGATAATGCTAGCACTGAACCCATCTGCCAAGATGTTGGCACATCAGCGCTGGTTCTGTAATTTTCTTTGCCTTTGTGCTGTAACTCAGAGCAGATCTGCATTGCCATCTAAAATCTTGACATAGCTATAGAATGCTTTGTGTTTGTCCTTGAATTAGTGATGATTTTATTTTCATATTAGCTTTGAGGATCTTATAAGAGATCTCAGCTTCTTTACTGTGACTGACTAGGAGCCCTCCACTAAGGATTTTACCTTGCAACAATTTCTTTCCTCTTCCTCTGCTTGTACAGTTTGTTTTATGGCAGGGGACCACCAGATTGGCTTCCTTTTTTGGAGGATAGCCTTGGTTCTTGCTTTGGGATATGAAGACAATCCATGCACTCATGTAAGCAAGCTATAGTGCATTTGTGTAGGGTTCAGCAGTTGTAATTGTATTGTCCATCTGCATGGGTGTCATGAAGTTCACCACTTCTGTCTTAAGAAGCATGAAGTTGGCTTTGAGAAATTATTTACTGTGGCTCTCTTTAATGGAGGGTGGGGGTGGGATGTGGATATCAAGGGTGATTAGCTTATGGTCGGATCGGACCAACGAGGAGTTGACTTCAGGTACCTACAAGTTGGTAATGACTAGGCCTAGGATATTGTTGCCCCTGGTGAGGGTGTGGATAGCTGGATCCAAGAGGATTGGAGCTTATGAATTCCAGAAATCAAGTAGTCAAGGAGCGGTACACCCAGTAGTTTCCTTTCCTCGAAGTTAATGGTGGGGTAGTTGAAGCTGCCCATTATTAGGTGTTTGGTTGAACCCTAATATTTTCCAGAACATCAAGAAAAGAGGAGTGGGAATCCTGGGGCATGGTGGGGGATCTGTAGCAAGCTACAATTTGGGATTGCAGTTTTACCCAGAGTTAGTTGCACCTGGATAACCCTCAGATGCATGCTGAGCAACTAGCCTGGAGTGTGGATATACTTAATGAATATGACACACCTCCACCTTTGGTGTGTTTCGTCCAGGTTACATGGCCGAAAAGTGGTATGAGTTATAGCCTGTAGTGCAGGGGTGCTCTGGAGCCTTGAACCAGGTCTCAGTCACTGCACAGATATCATGTTCTCCATTTTAAGGAGGTCTCAAGTGAGTGCATTTTGAGATTTAGGACTTCTAGCATTGAGTAGCATTACTCCCCAGTTTCGCTTGCCTGTCCCTGTTGTGGTGGTATATCGAAAGCATTTGAACATATATAACAAAACAGTTCTGCTCTCTGCTTTTTATAATATGTAACAAAACCCTTAACTGGACAATTCTATGGACTTAGTTCCAAGAAAATATATTTTATATAAACATGTTTTGGACCCATGATTTCACCAAATCAAATAGTGTTTTTCTTGCTCAACCAAGGCATCATGAGATTGCTCCAGTACCTGACTCCCAACTCTTAATCAGAGCCTCCAATCAAAAGCCTATAAATTGTGTTCTGAGCATGAGGTCATAGCCATTGACCACTCTGATTCCTTTTGAAAAACAGACACTTCTACTATAGCATGTAAAGCTTGTATCAGTGGTTGAGATAGGACAAGGCAAGTGTGTGTGTGTGTATGTAGAGAGACAGCACATGCATCGCCTGTGTGTGCATGTGCATACGTGTGTGTGTGTGTGTGTGTGTTGTGTGTTTGTGTGTGTGTGTGTGTGGGGTGCATGTATGCCTGAGTGTCTGGAGTGTGTACTTGTGTGTGTATGTGTGTGTGTGTGGGGTGCATGTAATGCCCTGGAGTGTCTGTGTGGGTGGTAAAGTGGCAAGACAAGGTGTGTGTGTGTGTGTGTGTGTGTGTGTGTGTGTGTGTGTGTGTGTGTGTGTGTGTGTGTGTGTGTGTGTGAGTGTGAGTGACCTGCAAACTCAAACTAGAAACTAAGAAAATGTCCTGCAAGCAAGCTCAATTTGATGAACACAAGTGGCAAATCACTGAGGATTACAGTCAGCTAACAATGCCAGTTATTTCATAATATTCCTTCTTTCAGTTTTTCCCAGTTAGGGTCACCAGTGGATCACCTGTCTGCTCATGACTGGCATGAGTTTTATGTTGAGTTGCCAGCCTCGGTGCCCAACCTTCCACAGAAGGCACACACACATGCACAAACTCACAGTTAGGACAATTTAGAGTGTCCAATCCACCTACACAGCATGTCTTTGGGATGTGGGAGGAAACTAGGAGCAATCTGAAAACACTGAACCAGAGAGAGTGATATGCAGACTCCACACAGAAGGCAATCTCTAAGCCAGAATGCAATACACTCTTTGAATGGCAAAATGCATACAGAAAAATACAAAACTGCATTACAACCTACAAGCATTCAGAATCGCTGATCTAGTATGAGTCCTGCAAGAAGGAACTCCATTATCAGTAATTCTTAGGTAACTCTTCAAAATATCACACTAAAGAATCTCTAAATACCCCTAGTCAAAGTTAAACCCCTCACTAAAAGTACCCCAGCCATTGTTACAATTCATCCAAATAAGACAATTCCAAGGACCTCTGTACAATAAATTTAGGGACCAATCTGTCACCCGAAGCTGATTACAGGACTATAACAGGCCCATATCTTAACATAAAATGAAATTCCACCTTTATTTGGCAATGTTGTTGTCATCAGTATTCCAAAAATGTTGCATAAAAATCGCGAGTAAAAAAAGCAACCTAGGAGGAGGATGTGGCACCCAAAAATGCTCATTAATACTGGCAATAGGTACAGCATGTCCCATTACCTGTTAGCAGGATCCATAGCGGTGAAATGATAAATCTGGAGAAGTGACACTATTCTTTTCCCCAATATAACAAAAAGAAGGATGACAACACCAATATTAACAACATATAATCTCTCTCTCTTACTCTCGCCCTTTATTATTCAGAAAAATACTGCTCATTTTGTCTCATATTTATACTATCTCTTTATAGATATTTATTAACCAGACAATCCCCACTTTCATTGACAGCTAATAGAACGAACCATTTGAAATATCGAGCTCCACTAGAGCAAGTCCTGAAATACAAAGACTGAATGACCTCAAAATACTGGACTTACATATACTAAGTTCAACATGCCATTTCTCATAATATCTACTCTTTTCTCTGAGGTATAGTGATCTTGAGTTGGTATATCTAAGATTGGGGATGAGGAATGCTTGCTCCACCCCATGGCTGAGCTTGAACCCCTGCAAAATGAAGTTTTAAGGAGGAACAGCCATCTTCTAGAGATTCACTGTCTAACTGTGGTTTTGTTCTTTCATCATGTCAGCACTCAACATGTTGAGGCTGACATTTTAATAGGAGCCTACAGGAACACTTCTTCATTTTCTGGATAAAATTCATGAGGATTTCTAACAATCGGGCAAAGCCAGCTTCCACTACAGTTTTACAGTTTCGTGTTACCAGAAACGCAATTGGATGCAAAACATGCTATTATGTTAATTGCTTCAATTAGGAGTTGGCTTTATTAGTCTTCATTTGCAAGTATTAAGTCTGAGTTTGCATCATATTTAGACTCCGTCCATCATTAACATCTATTTTTTTCTGATAAATCACTGAGGGTTGCACTCAGTTAGTAATGCCTGTCTTTAGACTTTCATAGTTATTACATATTATGATTCAGAAATGCATGTCAATGCAACACCTTACTGTTTTGTTAACAGTTTATGAATTAGAGCTATCTAGCACTTAAAGCTCAGAGACATTAACAAACTGTTTCTTGTAGTCAGAAATACAGGATTTGAAGTCTACATCTCTTATTCTGAGTAAGTCAATTAGCCACAATAAAGCTCCCCAGGTCCCCCTGAAAAGGAAGGATTTATTTCCGTAGGTTTCCGTTAAAATACAGATGAAATAAAATATTTAAATATGCTCCTTTTATGTGATCTTTGCCTCCCTCCCATTATTTTACTTTTATCCAAAATTCTTGAGCAGTTAGTTGAGCAGTACTTTGGTCTGGTCCTTGTAAATAATGCGGCTTGGCAAATTGAGCAAATTGATGGGCGTATGAGATTCAGAGTTTGTATCCTTCAGGAAAGGGTAAGTCAAATTATAAACACATGTACACACACACACACACACACACACACACACACACACACACACACACACACACACACACGCATGCACACACGCACACATGCATGCATACACACACACACGCTGCATGCACACATGCACCAGCATTGAAGTTCACCACTTCTGTCTTAAGAAGCATGAAGTTGGCTTTGGAGAAATTATTTACTGTGGTTTCCTTAATGGAGGGTGGGGGTGGGATGTGGATATCAAGGGTGATTAGCTTATGGTCGGATCGGACCAACGAGGAGTTGACTTCAGGTGTACTCATGTTGGTAATGACTAGGCCTAGGATATTGTTGCCCCTGGTGAGGGTGTGGATAAGTTGATCCAAGAGATTGGAGTTTATGAATTCCAGAAATCGTTGAGCTAAGGAGTTGGTACACGAGTAGTTTTCCGAGTTAATGGTGGGGTAGTTGAAGTTGCCCATTATTAGGGTGTTTGGTTGAACCCTAATATTTTCCAGAACATCAAGAAAAGAGGAGTGGGAATCCTGGGGCATGGTGGGGGATCTGTAGCAAGCTACAATTTGGATTGCAGTTTTACCCAGAGTTAGTTGCACTTGGATAACCTCAGATGCATTATGCTGAGCAACTAGCCTGGAGGTGTGGATATACTTAATGAATATGGACACACCTCCACCTTTGGTGTTTCGGTCCAGGTTACATGGCCGAAAAGTGTGGTATGAGTTATAGCCTGGTAGTGCAGGGGTGCTCTCTGGAGCCTTGAACCAGGTCTCAGTCACTGCACAGATATCGATGTTCTCCATTTTAAGGAGTGTCTCAAGTGAGTGCATTTTGAGATTTAGACTTCTAGCATTGAGTAGCATTACCCTCAGTTTTTGCTTGCCTGTCCCTGTTGTGGTGGTATATTTGTTATTTGAACATATATAACAAAACAGTTCTGCTCTCTGCTTTTTTATAATATAACAAAACCCTTAACTGACAATTTTATGACTTAGTCTCCAAGAAAAATATATTTTATATAAACATGTTTTTGGACCACAGACTTTCTCACCAAATCAAATAGTGTTTTTTCTGCTCAACCAAGGCATCATGAGATTGCTCCAGTACCTGACTCCCAACTCTAATCAGAGCCTCCAATCAAAGCCTATAAATTGTGTTCTGAGCATGAGGTCATAGCCATTGACCACGCATTCCTTTTGAAAACAGACACTTCTACTATAGCATGTAAAGCTTGTATCAGTGGTTGAGATAGGACGCGCGCAAGTGTGTGTGTGTGTATGTAAGAGAGCGAGCACATGCACGTCTGTGTGTGCATGTGCATACGTGTGTGTGTGTGTGTGTGTTGTGTGTTTGTGTGTGTGTGTGTGTGGGGGGTGTGCATGTATGCCTGAGTGTCTGAGTGTGTACTTGTGTGTATGTGTGTGTGTGTGGGGGGTGCATGTATGTCTGAGTGTCTGTGTGTGTGCGTGCGCGCGCGCGCGCGCGTGTGTGTGTGTGTGTGTGTGTGTGTGTGTGTGTGTGTGTGTGTGTGTGTGTGTGTGTGTGTGTGTGTGAGTGTGAGTGACCTGCAAACTCAAACTAGAAACTAAGAAAATGTCCTGCAAGCAAGCTCAATTTGATGAACATTATGGCAAATCACTGAGGATTACAGTCAGCTAACAATGCCAGTTATTTCATAATATTCCTTCTTCTTCTTTCAGTTTTTCCCAGTTAGGGGTCACCACAGTGGATCACCTGTCTGCTCATGACTGGCAGTGGAGTTTTATGGTGTTGAGTTGCCAGCCCGGTGCCCAACCTTCCACAGAAGGCACACACACATGCACAAACTCACAGCTAGGGACAATTTAGAGTGTCCAATCCACCTACAGCATGTCTTTGGGATGTGGGAGGAAACTAGAGCACCCGGAAAAAAACACGCAACCAGAGAGAGGATATGCAGACTCCACACAGAAGGCACCCCAGCCAGAATGCAATACACTCTTTGGAATGGCAAAATGCATACAGAAAATACAAAACTGCACATAACCTACAAGGCATTCAGAATCGCTGATCTAGTATGAGTCCTTGCAAGAAGGAACTCCATTATCAGTACTTAGGTAACTTTCAAAATATCACACTAAAGAATCTCTAAATACCCCCTAGTCAAAGTTAAACCCCCTCAATAAAGTACCTTCAGCCGCACAGTTACACCATCCAAATAAGACAATTCCAAGGACCTCTTGTACAATAAATTTAGGGACCAATCTGTCACCTGAAGGATTACAGGACTATAACAGGCCCATATCTTAACATAAATGAAATTCCACCTTTATTTGGCAATGTTGTTGTCATCAGTATTCCAAAAAAAAATGTTGCATAAAATCGCAGTAAAAGCAACCTAGGAGGAGGATGTGGCACCCAAAATACCATGCATTACTGGCAATAGGTACAGCATGTCCCATTACCTGTTAGCAGGATCCATAAGGTAGAAATGATGCCAAATCTGGAGAAGTGACACTATTCTTTCCCAATATAACAAAAGAAGGGGATGACAACACCAATATTAACAACATATAATCTCTCTCTTACTCTCGCTCCTTTATTATTCAGAAAATACTGCTCATTTTGTCTCATATTTATACTATCTCTTTTGTTAAGATATTTATTAACCAGACAATCCCCACTTTCATTGACAGCTAAGGAACGTAACCATTTGAAATATCGAGCTCCACTAGAGCAAGTCCTGAAATACAAAGACTGAATGACCAAAATACTGGACTTACATATACTAAGTTCAACATGCCATTTCTCATAATATTCACTTTTCTCTGAGGTATAGTGATCTTGGAGTTGGTATATCTAAGATTGGGGGGATGAGGAATGCTTGCCCACCCCATGCGGCTGAGCTTGAACCCCCCCTGCAAAATGAAGTTTTAAGGAGAACAGCGATCTTCGAGATTCACTGTCTAACTGTGGTTTTGTTCTTTTTTTCATCATGTCAGCACTCAACATGTTGAGTGCTGACATTTCATTAGGGAGCCTACAGGAACACTTCTTCATTTTCTGATAAATCTATGAGGATTTCTATCAATCAGCAAAGCTAGTCACTACAGTTTTATAGTTTTGTTGCTCAGAAAATGCAATTGGATGCAAAACATGTTATTATGTTAATTGTTTAATTAGAGTTGGCTTTATTAGTCTCTCATTTTGCAGAGCATGTCTGAGTTTGCATCATATTTAGGACCTGTCCATCATTAACATCTATTTTTTTCTGATAAATCACTGAGGGTTGCACTCAGTTAGTAATGCCTGTCTTTAGACTTTCATAGTTATTATTATGATTCAGAAATGCATGTCAATGCAACACCTTACTGTTTTGTTAACAGTTTAAGTGAATTAGAGCTATCTAGCACTTAAAGCTCAGAGACATTAACAAACTGCTTCTTGTAGTCAGAAATACAGGATTTGAAGTCTACATCTCTATTCTGAGTAAGTCAATTAGCCACACAAAGCTCCCAGGTCCCCCCTGAAAAGGAAGGATTTATTTCCGGTAGGTTTCCCGGTTAAAATACAGATGAAATAAAATATTTAAATATGCCCTTTATGTGATCTTTGCCTCCCTCCCATTATTTTTACTTTTTATCCAAAATTCTTGAGCAAAGAAGTTGAGCAGTACTTTGGTCTGGTCCTTGTAAATAATGCGGCTTTCTGGCAAATTGAGCAAATTGATGGGCGTATGAGATTCAGAGTTTGTATCCTTCAGGAAAGGGTAAGTCAAATTATAAACACATGTACACACACACACACACACACACACACACACACACACACACACACACACACACACACACACACGCACACACGCACACATGCATACACGCACACACACGCGCGTACACAAGCACACATGCACACATGCACGCACGCAGATATGCCATCTGCTCAGACATTGCTATAAGCACAGAAATGAAAGGAAAATATTGGCTGTTATTTGGGACTTGAGCTCAAGGCCTCCAGCCATGATGGGGGTTTAATAGCTCAAAGGAAAAAAGCTATTATTTCACTTCTTTGATTTCAACAAAAGGCTTGCTAATGCAAAGTATGTTATTCCAGCAGCTTTTTAAGTCTATGAGAGAAACATTTATAATCTGTTACTGATTTTGGGGACTTTGTTTCTGACTGATTTTTGAGCTAAGTTATTGAGAGGGCAGAAGGGCAGAGGGAAATTGTATCATGTTTTCTTACAGCAGTGAGCTGAGATTCATTTCTGGGCCATTATTTATGAAGGTATTCATTCACTTGATCTGAAGCATAGATGAGGTATACAGTCATACAAGGGGCTATAATTGTGTGTGTGTGTGTGTGTGTGTGTGTGTGTGTGTGTGTGTGTGTGTGTGTATGCAAGTATGCCTGTGTGTGTATACGTGCGCGCATGTGTGTGTGAGTGTGTGTGTGTGTGTGTGTGTGCGTGTGTGTGTGCGCGCGCGCGAGCGCATGCATACATGCATGCATATGCATGGGTGTATATGTGAGTGTAGAAGGTGCAGTTCCCAACTATCCTTGAGTTTTTTCATCATATTTGTGCTCTGTCTCTTTTAAAATGTGTGACTTTCTGGTAAAGTGTTATAAACTGCAGCTAATAAATAATAACAAACATATGGGTTTCAGGCTTCATACCCTTCAGGAAATGTTAACTAATGCAAAACCTGTGCTGCTACCAACTTTTCAGTATATAGGACTAATATTTAAAAATCCTTTAATGATTTGGGGTGTTTGTCTCTGATTCTTGAGCTAAAAATAAATAAATAAATAAAAGCTGAGAGACTAGTAGTCGTAACTCTTCATTGATGAGCTCAACTCAGCCACAATAATTTCCAAAAATCATGAAAACCAGGTAGTGTTCCAAAGCAACAAGCCTTTATTTATCACTGACAAGCGATCCTCAGTAACAAAAAATCAGAAATATTTTAACAATGTTAAACATATCAGCTTTTATATACCTAAAAGTACATGTGAAAAATATAATATTGCTTAATTTTAAACCAGCCTATTCATGGCAAACACTATAAACACAGCTATAAAAGTGCATTTTAGAACAGCAAGTACCCATCCTTTCACATTACTACTGATTAGATCAAACTAAATCCTAGTTAAGGAACAGACTACCTATCTATTTGCAGCTCACATTCTGAGATCAGTTATTAAAAAAGTATAACATGTACATAAAATGATGTATATAAAAAGACTTTTAGCTAAAATCACTTTCAGCTGACTAATGTAATAAAGCCTTCATCAGGCCTGTGACAAGAACTAAAATCAAGAAAAAATCACATAGCTATCTAACCATAAACATAATCAAACTAAAACACTATAAATATAAAAATACATCTGCCTAATATTATCTAATAATGTCCATTCAAGTGTAATAGTGTACATAAAAAATTAAGTTATTAACAGCTCAGAAAAAAATGTCAGTGCTTTGGAAAAAAAAACTGTCATGATAATTTTCATGTTTACAGCCCCATCAACATGTTTATACAATGAAAACTTGCAGAAAAACACTAAAAAATACAGAAAACAGTGAATGAAATAAACTAGTAATGTATAAAAGTGTGCAGGTGTGTGAGTGAGTGTGCATGAGCATACACCAGTATGGTAAATGGGGGAATTATAATGAATACTACATGGTAATAGTAGCATGAAAAAATGTGTGTTTTGAATTTACTGTCTCTGGTGTGATGCAGTAAATCTAATCAAAGTAGAATTGAGGTTAAAGTAAATAAACATATATATACATATATATACATTCTGCACATATTTTTATTATTAAATAGTGTATTTTACTACATAAAAATATTCCTCAAAAAATTCCCTAAAAAAACTTTACAGACTGTGTGGCAGCTTATGTAAATGCAACACATTCTTAACAGAGCAATAGTAGTTATGCCCTGTTTTTTGAATGCATTTAATTTCAACTGCCAACACATTTTTTTTCTACATCACACCATTGATGTCCCCTTCAAGCTCATCCATCTCCACACAGTCCAGAATAATAAATTTAAAATCAGAATGTCTTGGGTATTCTAATAAGTGTTTGGATAAGGCATTCCGCTGGCAGAAAGATGACCTGGAATCTTCCTTTTCAGTTTATTCATAGTCTAACCCACATTTACAAATGGCCCTATATACACATTTTTCAGTATTATAGTTACTACCTGCTGAAAATTTCACCATTTTTAATATATGAGCACTCAAATGAGTCACACTCCATCAAGTATTCACAGAAAGTGCAGTTAGATGGTCCACAGATTTCCATGCTCATGTCATCCTGGTATTCCTTATTTTTGTATTTTCCACATAGCTAGGTATGTTTCTGCTCTTTTTTATACACAAAAGTAGGGTAATCGCCTAAAACCCTTACAAGCTGGTCATTGTCAGTGAGGATGACTCAGTTCAACTTAATAATGGCTTTAATTGTACTGAAATCACAGGTGTAAGTTAGAATGCAACTGTCTTTACTCTTCTATTCTTTTGGGCTAGGGTGTCCTTGTTGTATAATTCTACTAAAAGACCTATTCCAGATAGGGTCATTGTTAATTTTAGAATCTCTGTGGGATCCAGGATCATATGTAACATGTTTGATTCATATACTCTGGTTAAGAAATCCTTTTCAGGATCATTCATATTTTGAGAAAAGGGGCCAAATCTGTGGTAATGCATGCTAATCTGTAGCCTTGTGATTTTATTACATTGCGTTTAGTTTTTACTGGATACATACTATCTCTGTGAAAATAGTAGTTTACTCTTGTTGGTCTCTTGCATAAGTTACTAATTAATTTTCCTCTGACTTTATTAATACTAACAGTCATGTCAAGAAACTGCATTGACTCTGAGCTGATGGAAGTGGTAAATTTCAGGAAGGAGGTGGAGTTATTGACATAATAGATAAACTCAGTGAGTTTAGATTTCCTACCTTGCCAGACTATGAAAACATCATCAGTAAAACAAAGGCAGCTGGTTATACAACTGGTATTCACTTTGCAGTACAAATTCTTCCTCCCACTTGCCTAAGGCTACATTGGTGAGGCCAGGGTCCATAGCTGCACCCATGGCTATCCCCCTCATCTGTTTGTAAGCCAGACCATTGAAACTTAAAAATTGTAACTCAACACCAAGTTTATTAGCTTTCCCAAGCATTCAGTTTGCCGTTGTATAGCATTGTTATTTCTGCTATAAGTCTCTGTAGCTGCTTCATTACAGTCCATATGTGGTAACACAGTGCGTAGGACTTCAACATCAATAGCTAGCAAACTGCTTTGTTCATTCACATTCACTTATTTTATTCAAGTGAATCTAAAATAAAATGTGAGTTCTTTTCAGTAAGAAGCTAAATAATAAAATCTAAGTATATAGCAGCGGCGTCTGATATTGAACCTCTACTTGCAATAACAGGTCTGCAAGGTGGTGCATCAACAAGGTAACTTAAGGTGAAGAGTGTTCAAATCCTCAAAACAGATTTCACTAATAAGGTCTTCATTAAGCATTGTGGTCGGCTTATCTTCCCATTCTATATATGCAGATTAGCTTCTTCAAAGGAATATTTATAATAAAAATCAGCATGTTCTCTGTTTTCATTATGTAACTGTTAGTATCTGTCACACGTATGTCTCCACCCTTGTCAGCCTTCATAAATGTGTCTACTTCTATCATTGCTCAAATGCGTAAGTGCTAATATCTCATCCTTTTAAATATTATAAAACCTGTGTTTCAGTGTTTTTTGAGAACCTTTCTTATGTCACATTTTGTATCAAAGGCTGCAAGTGTAAAATGCAGTGGGTAGCAAAAACTATTGGGTTATTTAATTTTTTCTTTGATGGGTTTGTCTTCCTCCATTTTAGTTTTCATCAAGTTTCAAATTCAACTTTCTCCTATACATTTTTAAATCAATGATGGTCTGCGTCTCATCACTCCTTCTCTGAGGTATGAATGTAAGTCCTCTGTTAAGAACTTTTCTTCGATGCTGTCAGTGGGTTCTTCAAAAGATTCCTGATCCTGGGGGCTAATTCCATCTGCAGGCTTGTGGCCCTGATGGTAGAAGTTGTTGTTCTCCAGGTACCTCAGATCTCTTGCCCCTGTCTCCTGCTTGCCCCTCCAGTTGTTTTGGTCCTCCCTCCTTGGGATCAGATGGTAGTTCATGTCTTCTCTCTGGAACTGCAGTGGACTGTATCATTGGTTGTTGTTGCAATTGTTGTGATGATAATTCCTGATTGTGTGTACTAGGGTGATATGAGCCATGGGAGTTGTATGGTGGCTGGGTAGGATTCTGCTGTTCTATCTTGTCCTTCTGTGGGGTCCAAGGGATACTGGATGCCATTGGTCAGTCCTCCATTTGCTTCTACCTCATTTGTCTGTCTGGTCTTGTGGGTGTATTCACATTGTAAAAAACCTGTTCATTCATAACACCAACTTTACCAGTTTAACGTGTAAGTGTGTACTAGGCTAATGACCCTGTAGCCTTTACAAGCCTAATCCATAGAAGTGCCCTGGCATTGTGCCACCTGACATTAGTTCCCAGTGCCACTATCAAGTAGAGCAACTGGAGTGATCCCCGGGGTGAACTTTTGATTTCCCATCCACTCATCAAGATTTCTCTTGAAGAGACACAGTGAGGTGCTCTGCTTGACATGTATGGAAAGTCTATTCCAGAGCATGGACAGTCTCTGGGTTATGAACCTGTCCCTCCAGTATGTTCTGTTGATTGTGCTAATGAGGTTGAGGTCCTTGGAGGGATTGGGATTTCTTTAGATACAGCAATTCTAACAGAGCTGGGTCAGACATGGCTTTGTAAGTCAAGCAGAGATCGTGTCTTAGTAGATGATATGAGACAGAGAATAGCTGGGGTTTTTTTTAGTCTGTCCATGTAAGATATGTGTTTAATGCCTAGTATCCTCTTCATGAGGTACTTTTGTAGCCTCTCCAGCTGTTGCAGGTGTCTAGTGAGGTACATGCCAAATGGGGCATTATACTTGATGATTGGCCTAATGAGGGAAGATGAGAGAGAGAGAGATGGTGACCTTTTTCTTCCTGGATTCAAAACCTTGGTAATGAGATGTGCCACATAGAAGGACTTCCTGACCACAGTTGCAATGTGGTGGTCGGAGGAGAGGTTGCTATCAACCTGTGTCTCCAGATCTCTTATAACGCCTTCAGTGTTCAGTGGGATCCCATCAATGTTTTAATTAGTGGGAACTGAATTTTTCCCAAAGGGAATGATGACGCATTTTTGGCATTAAGCTTAAGGCCATGGTTTCAGCACCAGTCATTGATCTCAGTGAGGCCTTTCTGTAGGATGTCTGCATCACTTGGGGAGTTAATAATGGCTCCCAGCTTGCTTTCATCTGTGAACTAGGTCAGCCAGAGTCCCTCCATGATGGCATGGACTTCTGAGAAGTAGATGCCAAATAGGAGACGACTCAAAGCCGATCCCTGTGGGACTCCACTCATGACTGGTCAGCAGCCTGACTTGGAGTCTGCTACTTTTGATATATGGGTTGATGCCTAGCTTGGTGAGTTTATCAATAATTCCTTAGTGAAGAATAGTATCAAAGGCCTTGGCCAGATCAAGTTAGGCTGTATGAACTGCCTTACCCTCATCCACAGCTCTGGTGACTAATTCAAGGAAGTCAACCAGGTTGAGCAGGCATGATCTACCTTTCACAAAACCAAATTGTGTAGGATCTAGAGTTTGGAGATTCCCTATATCCTTGTTAATTAGGTCCATGATGATGCTCTCCATAGCCTTACATATCAGGCTTGTCAGGCTTATGAGTGCTAATTCCCTGGGTCTGTAGTCACTCCCCCTTTATAGAGAGGTAGAACGAAGCCTGAGGTGAGGCTGTGAGTGAATAGAGCACACAGCTGCGGTGCCAGTTCACTTTGTAGTTCATGTAGAACAGCCAGGGATATTGTCAGGTCCCATGGAAGCTGTATTCATGACCTTGGACAATACAGCTTTAACCTAGGCTGCAGTAATGCTGGGTGCCTGGCATTCTTCTGGTATTGTGATTGGTCCTTCGAGGGGGTAGGGGTAAAGTTGGCACTGAATCTGTTGGCCAGTATGTTGACGATATCTGTTGGCTCAGTATAGGAGGTACTATCGTGCAGCAACTCAGAGCAAATCTGGATATTGCCGTGAAGGTTCTTGATATAACTATGGAAGGCCTTGTGGTTGTTTTTAGTGTATGCTGCAATTCTACATTCATAGCTGGCTTTAGAGGTCTTGATGAGAGATCTCAACTTTTTGTTGAGGCTAATAAGGGAGTTTTTCCAGTCCTGAGATTTCACCTTTTTCTGCAACAGCTTCTTCCTTCTGTTGTAGAGTCTATATTGTTGTCAATATTATTGTAAATGTAATTCCTATTGGCATTACTGGCATCATAATTATTGTTATTGTTATTATTGGTGATATCTGCAGGTGTCTGTGTTACCCTGTTGCTGGCTCTCCTGTTAAAATGTCTCCTGTAGTTCTGCCATCCATTTCCAACTCCCCTTCTGGATCTATGTTTCATGAGATGCTGTGGATCATCTTTGTTCATTTGATGTCTGTTCATTTTCTAATTCTTTCTCTCTTGGATGGTCTCCTGATAATTGTGAACCTTCTCTACCACATTTTGAAATTCTGTTCATGATCCATCTCCTGCTTACATTCAGTCTCAAGAGACTCAGTTATTTCCTAAACGGTGTCCTGCTTTTCTCTTTTGTGTTTGATAAGCATGTCTTTTACTTTAAAACTAGCCTCATCAAGAATGTCAGTCCATTCCTTTGCTAGTTCTTCACGCATATTGATCCACATTAACTTTTTTTTTTTAAGTCTCAGTCCCCTTGGTTTGTTTGTGTCTTTCAGCCTTTCCCGGTTAGGGGTCGCCACAGTGGAACTCCGGTCCCCTTGGTAATCTTCTTTTATCACTACTCTGTTCTAAATTATTTGCTCCCAAAATAGACCTTGTAGCAGTTTAAGTTGCTTTTCTAGCTTTGCAACACTATACATTTTTAATAAATGTAAGTGTCAAGGGAAGAGAAGTTTACTATTGCTCATGCTAACTCTGTTTTCAGTGTAAGAGTATTTTGTTTTATATAGCAAGTGACTATCAGTGTTTTTACTATAAAATTTATACAAAAAAATGTTTCTTTTGATTTTTGAGCTAAAAGGACTGGGGGCATGGGATGCAATGGGACTCTCACCACAGTGAGCTTTCCTGCACTTCCAGATCAATACATTTCTTCATTCATATGATCACAAGCAAACATTTGATATTTACACTGTCTTACAATGGTCCACAATTGTTGCTCTGGTGTGTGTGTGCGTGTGTGTGTGTGTGTGTGTGTGTGTGTGTGTGTGTGTGTGTGTGTGTGTGTGTGTGTGTGTGTGTGTGTGTGTGTGTGTGTAAATACATGGTTTCTGCATCACAGAGTAGCTATGGTTTAAAAAAGGAATCGATTGTAGTAAATATGAGCATCATTATATGAGCCATGTTCTTTGGGTACAACCCTTAATTTCTTTTTTGTATTGACACTGCATTTATTATTTTGGAAAATAGTCAGCATGAAGTCTATCAGTTTAATGTAAATATTTTAGCTATGAATATATGTTTAGTTTAGTTTGTTATTTACAAGCAAATGGGTGTGAAATGCACTGTGTTTAGGATACAGTGGTTTATTTGGCACTTAGTGCAGATGAGTAAAGTTATGAGCTGTTAATGAGTTGCTTCCTGTATTGCAGGGTTTGGTTCCCTCAGCATTCATGTGTCTTCTGTGTGGCTCAAGTCACACCATCAGACAGTACACCTGAAAAGGGACAATTGCATCTAATGAGTTGTCCCAGGCTGTTCGGAAATGTGCTTAACATTTTCTTTTGAATTCCTGCACCTTTCACATAGCCGCTAATTATTGCTTCACTATATGCTACATGACTATGAATCCCTGCACATTGCTTGCAGATTATTTGATTGCCAGATACATTTTTTATAAATGTAATTGTCAAGGGAAGAGAAGCTTACTGTTGCTCATGCTAACTACTCTGTTTTCAGTGTATGAGTATTTAATTTTATATAGCAAATGACTATCAGTGTTTTCACTATAAAATTGGAAATATTTTTTTTTAAATTAAATCTAAATTTCTGCTATCATTATACAAGTAAAGGAAACAGTTTACTGACTGACAGGTTTGGACAGTATCTCGCAGTAACTGGATAGTCACAGCCAAGTAATGGGATATTTGTTTGTCTAGGAAGCCTAGTCCATTACCATGTCCAGGGCCCCATTTGAACATGATAGGTTCATGGGTGTTTACTAGGTTAAGAACCATAAGGGCTTTTTAAGCCTAGCCAGGCATCCCATATTTCTAACAAATCCACGTACCCTTGATAAGTTTAAGCAGGGATCTTGCAGTTGGACCATTTACAGGGTGCCTGTGTCCATTAGAGACATAGGTGCCAAACCAGGGATAATTTTCCTGTTCCCCATTCAATTGTCCAAGTTACATTCAGTTGGGTAGGGAGGAACTCTGCTTAATTGTTCCATAGTAGGGGCAGTCTCTGGGATATATACCTGTCTCTCCAGCAAGTGTGTTTATATCACAGGCAAAGTTTAAGTCTTTAGAATGGGTAATTCTGGTGCTGGTTGTTTTGTGGATATGCAGGAAGTCCATCAAAGTGGAGTCTGATAATGCCTTGTATGCCAGACATATATCTCCTCTCAACAACCTGTAGGAGACAGAATACAATGATAAGGCCCTGAGTTGGTCTGCATAGGACATTTTAATTATGTCCTGTATTATTTTAGTGAGGAAACTATGTGGATGTTCCAGTTGTTGGATATGCCTGGTTAGGTACATACCAAAGGGGACATTGTAATCAATAATAGGTCTGATGAATGCAGAATACAGAGGAATTTTTGAATTTCTGGATTTGTTGCAAAATTTGTTATTTTATTAATTTTTTAAGTGAACTAATGGTAATATTTAAAAATTGCCCATGATTTTAGTTATTTGTTTCCCCATTATTTTGTCTTTGTCCAGAATTCCTGATGAAAGAAGTTGAGAGGTATTCTCCAAATGCAGTATTGCCATTCATAAATGAATGCCTAAACCATACATTTCAAATGACAAGAATTTTGCAGAATGTCCAGATTTTTGTCTCATATTTTTGATCTGTCTTTCATAAAATATGTATTTTTTCTGAAAAATCACTGAGGGTAGAGGGGCTAGGGCTTAGTGATGAGAGGGTTATGGATTGATGCCCCCCAAACATGTCTCAAATTGGGCCCAGCATTTGCTAAGACTGGCTGTGCACATGTACATGTGTGCAGAGGGCATAGTTCTCAATTGTACTGGGGGGGGGTTAATTTTTGGTAGGAGGAGGTGATGCGTGAAAGCAAATGACAGTTACAGTATTACTTTTGAATTTTTTTTATATAGTTTATTGGCTGGGCACAATATCTGCCAGTCAGAAACATGGCTATTATACTTACATAATTCCTTCACAGTCAGAGGCAGCATAATCTCTTAGAAAAACATGCACATTCCAAGTGTACCCAAGTATTTTATTAGACATTGTTAAGTTTTTTTTTTTTTAATTTTGAACTGACATATTAGCTCTCATATACTGTCAGTAAAGCCAGTATTGTTGTCACAGTCTGGAAATATACCTGTTTTCCACTTGGAGGCTATGCAAACTCTGATATCAGTAATATGTACAAAGTTCTCATATATCAGACGTAGCTGAGTGATTTGCAATGAAATCTCAAAGAGGAACAACAGTATAGCATCTCAGTGAAAGGCCCCACTTGGTTTTCATTTGGGGTGCTGTGGTGAAGTTCATTTCAGAACTCACAGTGCAACAAAATCAATTTTATTTCTGTTAAGTAAGTTTTTTTGACACTGGATGACCCCATCCCAGTTTAGACTCATGACAATAAACTTCATTACAAGAAGATAAAGTTGTGTATGTGCCTTACAGCTGGAGTGATGAACTAAAGGCATTTAGGGTCATGATATATTATTCTGAGAAATCTGCTATAATACTTTGTACTGTTACAGAAAAATGGTCCTTTATGGATAGGTACCAACAGGAGTCTTGTGCAGTCAAATGGGTGCTCTGGTTTTGCCATTCATTTCATAAAAATAAAAACTAGATATTGCATTTTTTTTCAAGATGAAAAAGATCACTGTGAGTTAGACTAATATTAACAATATGTTTTTATGAAATGATCTTTCTGAGGAAAAATAGTATCTTCTGTCATTTTTATGATATAGAAAAAGAAGCATGTTTTACATAAGAGATGCACTCCCATTTTTGAGATTCTCTTGTTTACTATCCCTTAAAGGTATGAAAAGTAATACAAAACAATATAATAGTTGTGATATTAGAAAGTCTTGTTCCGAAATTTCATCAGAGTATCTGGAAGCAGTACAGGGGTATCGCCTTTTGAAGTTAGGGAGGAATCAAAATGTCCTTTCTGAACTGGATGAGGGGTTGTCAAGTTTTATAGTATTGCAAGGTAACAAGCTGATGTTGCTGACACCTGGTGTTCCACTGTATTTTACCTACAGGCACATTCAGTATATTATGCTTCAGCCCTATATGTCTCCACATTTTTGACATTTGGACTTTTGTCTGTAGTTTTTCTGCAGTCGGTCTTTTGACATTAGGGTGTAACAGTGCTCTGTTTGAATTAATATGCATTGACTAAAAATCTCATTAGATATTCCTTCCCTTCTTATCTTCATTGTGTACTCTGTGTATTAGCTGTACTTTCTATTGCAAATATATTATACATACATTATACTGATTGGCTAAACCATTTGTCTGTAGCTCCATTTGCCTTGTGGTCCAAGTTATACTTTAAAAAGGGCAAGTTTTTACTGATCTTTCTGCGAGGTTAACAAATTTATTTATTTTATTTTTTTATTTGGCATATTTTTTACTGGGAAAGTCTGACTGGGATAATATCTCATTTTCAGTGGAGGCCTAGGGATAATAGCTCTACATTGACATAATATGGTTACAGTTAACTAAAGTTATTACTAATACAGAAAAATGACATATAGACAAAGTAAAAAAAAAGCAGCTTCAATTCATACAGTGCAAACCTATGCATACATAGTGCAAATATTTGGGCAGTTATAACAAGATGAATAAGATAATTGTCAATATAAAAAGTATTCACACGTTGCAGTTCATAGAGATGACATCAAACACACTTAAGTAACTCTTTGGAGAAGACATGACTAGATAATATAGCCCAGGAAAAATATATTTGATCTTTGTCTAAGAAATAGATTTTACTAATTCCTTCTGTCTGAACATAGTGAAAGTATGCTGGTGGTGGAACGAGGGAGGGACTAGTTCAGCCTGGGGTACTGCAGGAGCAGAGCCAGGTTTTATTTACATAGTCTTCTAGTAGTAGTTTGAAGTGGGAGAGTTTAGAAGTAGATCTAATTTACAGAGGGAGAGAATTCCATTTTTTAATGACAGAATATGAGTAGAGGATTTGTGGAGTTTATGAATACTAAGATGCTGTTGTTTATTAGATCAAAGTAGTCTATTATGGTGATAGGAATAGAGAATAGGAATAAAAGCAGGGCAGTCATCATCTTTGTAAATAATGTTGTGTGTGAAGTGAAGATGTACTTTTTCTAAGTGGTAAGGCAGTTTGCACCAATTCAAAGCCTTAAGGGCAATATACTGCTGGCTCCAGTATTGTTGTTGGTGGCAAATTTTGCAACCTTATTATATCTCCACTTTATTTTTAACTGTAGCCTGAGGGTTGGTTAGGATGATTGCACAGTATAAGAAAGAGATTGGAGAAGGTAGGTAGTGGCAAATGTGGTTTTGTTGGTGTTGCTAAGGATGTTTTTATGCCTGTAGAGCATTCCTAATTTTTGGTGATTCTTTTTTATTTTATTTTGAACAAGTAGGACAAATTTAAAGTTATCATCTATAATCACACCAAGATGTTTTGCATGGGAGACTACTTCAATTTTTAGTTAGTGAAACATTTTAAAATTCAGTTTATCAGGAGTGCTTAATTTGAGGAAAAATAGCATTAACGTTTTTTTTTTTTTTTTTTTTTTTTTTTTAGGGTTAAGTTCATTTCTCAAGTGAATGATATGCTTCTTCCATGATATGGAGGAGTTGAGGCAAGTTATTAGATGCACACAAAAGTGTAGAATCATCAGCATACTGTATGAGAGATGCTCAACCAATGGAGGTATAGAAGTCATTGATGTAAAGATATTAAAGAGGACAGGACCAAGACTACAGCCATGGGGTACACCAGTGGAGACTTGCAGGTATGTAGAGACAGTATCCTGCCTCTTTATACAATGGATCCTGTCAACTAGTATAGTTCTAGTTGAGACGATTTATACAGGAGTTTAGGGTGAAAAACTGAACTGAAAGCTTTTGACAGGAAAAGGAGTAAGCAGGAAACACATTTGCCTGAGTCTCTGCATTTGTTTATGGTGTCAGTGAATGATAGGCAGGTAGTAGTTGTACTGTGTGTTGAGCAGAAGCCATGTCACAGGAAAACAGGGTGAAGCGAGTCCACACACCATGAGGGAAATTCAGTCCACTTTATTCACCTTGATGTGTTTTTCTTGGAATAAAGTGGACTGAATTTCCCTCCTGGTGTGTGGACTCTCTTCACCCTATTTTCCTGTTACTAGTTAAGTGTTTTGGGTACACTAGTTCTCTCATTGCTACTTCAGTAGCCATGTCAGGTGGATGTTAAGAGCCATTCTTGTAGAAGATAGTGGAGGAGTTGCTTATAAATACATTTTTCAAAAATTTTTGAGACAGATGATAATATAAAAATAGACCGAAAGTTAGAAACATCAGCTGAGATGCCACCTTTATGAAGAGAGATAATATAGGATTTTTTCCATAGTGAGGGTACATATGATTTAGATATTGATCCACTGATAAGGATAAAGACTAGGTATGCAGTGATATCAGCAGCTATCTTTAGGTATTCAGGTGGGAGGTTATCAGCTGCAATGGAGTTTTTTCACTGATGTGGAGACAGGTCCTAAGTGGAAGTTGATAGCAATGGATATACAGGGTAAATTAGGTTCAGGTTGGGATGCCTTTGGGGGGGGGGTAAAGAAAGTGGTGGGGTGTATGGGTAATTTTGGTTTTGGTCTAGTCTGTTTGATGAATTATTAGGATTGGGTGCTATTGAGTGAGTGGTAGAAGGACTGGATGTGGGAACAGAGTTTTTAGTTAGAGGAGTAATGCTTTCTATGTAGCAGGTATTAATTAAGGTTGCAGATTTTAGTGGAGAGCTATTATAAAAAGGTTTGGGTTCCTTGCATTGACTGCCTCATCAACAGGAATAGTTTTTAGCACAGATCAATTAAAGGCTTTCAATATACTGATGAAGGCATTTATACTGAATTTAGAAAAGTTTTGGGTTGTTTTAAGTCAGTGAGTGCTATTTTTGTCGGTGGTATTTCTATGGGTATAAGCTGGAAAGTGATCAATAAGTGAGTCTGGATAGGTTCCAGAAGTTGTAAATTTACTATGGTTAGAGACCAGTATCTGATCTGGAATTGCACCTTTACTGTTGGTATTAGTGTGTGTTTTGATAAGTTGTGTATAACCATAAGGGTTTATAATAACTGAGGGAAAGTCTAATATAAGGTTTTGCAAGTCCATATTCACATCTCCTAATATAACTTTTTCATAATGTATATAATTAGTTGTACAGGAGAATTTTTATTTTAAAGTTGTTGTATTATTTACAGGTGGAATATAGAGTGTAACAAAACATAGCTATATTTTAGTGTTAAGCTTTAGCAATATTACTAGTACTATGGTAGCAGGGTGGATAGCATTGTCACCTTACAGCAACAAGTTCCCTGAATTGATTCTTGGCTGGGGTGCCTTCTATATAGTGTCTGCATCTCCTACCTCTGATGCATGAGTTGCCTCTGGGTACTCCAGTTTCCTCCCACATTCCAAAGACATGCAGCAGGTGGACTGGAGAGACTCTAAATTGATTGTAGGTGTGAGTGTGTGTGTGTATGTGTGGTGTGGAAGAACTACCTCAGCAGGATTAGCCATCCAGCAGTGTAAACCTTGGCTTTAGATGATTGACGCTGTTGAAGTGCCACCCTGAGTCCATGTGCATAAAAGGCAAAAAAAGCAGATAATGGATGGACTAGTATTATAGAATTTTTGAATTCTGTGATGCTGTGTGAATAGGGAGAGAGACTATATGAAAACTCCAGCAATAAAAATAATTCAATTAAACAATCAAATAAAAAAACAGTCAAGTAAAATAAAACAATTCAGTTCAAGAACCCTATACTTTATAGAAACACTTTCCAATTGCATTCTAAATTTAGGCCATTAGGGGTCAGAGTACCATATTTCCAAATAAATAAACTCTCTTTAAAAAGTAATTTCTGTTTTAAGTCACTGTCCATAAAAACTTTTACCTTTTCTAATATGGTACCCTGAAGAAGTTTTTCATTCCCATTATGGCACAAAGAAAAGTGCATGGCAAATTAATTTTCTACCCTTTGGTTTCTTATGTCCCTCAGAGAGAGTGTATATACCTGGATAAATTAAGGCTACCTATCCTTTTCCTTGTGAGGCCTATCAGCTCTGATAACACTGTATCCTTTAGGGAGTAGCTCAGAATCTTTAATGTTAGGATTAAGCCAGGTCTCTGTGATGGCAAGAATATCATGGTCATAATGTGACATCGAAGTATGTAGTTCTGCAGTTTTATTACAAATACTACAAAGGCTGATTGTGTCAATATTCAATTTTTTGGAAGCCGAGTGGGAGAATGATGGGGTGAGGGGTTTGATGTGCTAGTTTTATTAGTATGGATAAGTGGCTGTTTAATGATAGGGCAGTACAGCTGGAAAGAGGTATACTTTGATGTGGTAGATGAAAGATGGTCAGTTAATTCACAGTGTTGTAGGGTAATTCTTTGCTATTTAGATTAATTGGTGAGTTGTCCGGGGCCTAGGTTGGGTGGACATCATCACACTGTCAGATTTTTGAGAGGTAGTGTATTTATTTAGAGAGGACCTGTATGAGTTTTATTTTTTGAGTAGAGGGGTGGTAGTGAAGTATTTTGTGGGTAAAGCAAATACAAGATAAGAAATTAAAAAGACAGGGATCTGTATTGGTATAGCTACTACTGATTTCACTGTGTGCTGAGTATACTAAAGTTGGACAGGTATATACAGGTGAAAGTAAAATATGATAATTTGTTAGACAGGATGCTAGTAACAACAGAAAGAGACATGATGCTTGGAGAAACATTTGAAATTTAGGTGAAGTGTAATATATAGTATGAAGTGGAGGGAGGCATAGGTAGAGTTAATGAAGAAAATTAAGTATAGAAGATTTGTGTTATTAGTTAAGTGTATTTATATAATTATAATGAAAATGAAACTGGAGGGATATCAATGATATTTGACATCAGTGAGTGTTATAAGGAGCAGAAAATAACTAAGGACAGTAATAAAGAAATGTAGGTGCATGTAATTGTATGAAAAGTAGATGAGGTGATATAATTGTAATTTCTGTGATTGGGAGGAGTGAGATCCTTTGAATAGTTATTTGTAAGATGATTATGTTGCTAAAGGTGGGAGGAGTTAGGGGTCTTGTGATAGGCTGAAATTTGGATTGGGAGGTGTAGGCCCAGTATAAAGGAAGTGATGTCAGTGGTGGGTGGGAATAGGGGTAGGGTCAGGAGTGAAGTATGGGTGAGCATACAGGGACAAGAGTGTTCTAAAACTGAGCCCTGCAGGAAAACAGTCATGATTAGCAAAGGGTAAATAAAAATGTTATAATAGACTCAGACACAGCAATAGTAGTGGCAGTGTAAAAACATAACAGCCAAAACTTGGAAGTATTACCAAGAGAAAGGGAAGTACATCAGTGGGACATAAACATGGACAGTTTATCAAATAGCAGTATGAGGTGCTAAAGGAAGCATCCCATATGGGAGAAAGTAGACAGGAAGTTAGGAATGAGATATATGGAGCAGATGGGACAAGCAACCATCAAAAATGAATAGTAACATCATTGTGCCTTACAGCTAAGAGACAAACAGGATAGTGACTAGTGTACGTCAGTACAGTAAAAAAAAATAGATGAGCTCCAGTAGGAAGAGAACTCGGTATGGAAAGTATTTCTGAGATACCTCAGTATTTATAAAATAAGGTGAAAGGGGGTATTTGCACTCATACTAAGGCAGAAAATGCCAACAACAGTGAATTATCTCTGCACTAATTCAGGGTGTACCTAACTACACAGTTATAATATAGGGATGGTATTTACTTAAGGCACTTCTTTGAGACTCAATCCAAACACCAAATCCGTGACTCTCCAGTGGCAATAAAACGAAAGTCAAAAGTTCAAAGAATAACAAAAATGGAATGCTCTCATAAATATAAATGTAGTTTATTCCAACGAGTAAGCACTTTCGCCAAAGGCTTCTTCAGACTCTTAATACAAAAATAAAATTCTAAAAATCACTTTTAAAACTCCCTTAAAGTCGCTATTGGACAAAGCAAGTTTGCTAATCACATGTTATATTGTCTTAAAAAGACAAGTACTAAAAAATGTTAACAATGCCAAAAGCATAAGTACTTTAAAAACACAAGTATTTTAAAAATGAACGCTTCCATCAAAATGCATTCATCAATCAATATGTCCGTATAAGAAAGAGAAAACGTACACAACCTCTGATTCATTCTGAAATTTGTTAAACATTCTACAACGTCCTTGATCGTTGCTGCAATTACTAAAAGCTCTAGTTTCCTAACACCCAACGGTGTTATAAATAAAAATTTAAAAAGCACAGGTACACAAATTTCATGAACACTTTACAATAGAATCGTTGATCAAAGAACTGAAAGCGTACCTTTACGCCAGTCCAATTTAACGAGTAAAATATGCTTGACAATATCCCTCAGCAAGGATTCAAACTTCATAGTTGCATAGACAAACTGGAGTCATAATAAAAATGCCCAAACAGGAACTTCATAGATCCCAATAAAGTATTTGTCTGTATTATACAAAAAGCGTACTCTGCAAAAACTTTGTATACAATTGTGTTACAACCTAACCTTATGTGCAACAGTAGTGCAGACAACGTAACACGCATTTAAAGGGCTCTGAGCATCTGCCTAAAGATACACAAAAAGTATATCTAAAAAACAGCCTTGTTCTCATACAATATCGTGCATAAATAAAACAAATAATGTACGCACGATAATGTCCTACAAGCATATGTCGGTCTCAAAATATAATAAATTTAAACAAAAAACCGTGTTCATGCTTGTTAATGTGTTCATAGAAAAAAATGGGAAAGATAAATAAAAAACGGATATGAATGCACATGACAGTGAACCATGAAAATAATGGGAATGATAATAAAAATGGATAGGAATACACATAACAGTGACCCATAAAAAACACAAACACATATAAGATGACTCTGTGACATGAAGTTTAGGGGAAAATGGCATACCTAACTAGTATTGTAAACTACGCATCTCTTGTAAATGTGTAGTACTATCTATAAAATTACTTTAAGGTCTGATTGCTCATCTAAGACAATAAATAGAAGAACAATACGTACTAACAACAAGTCAATACATATAAATATTACATAACTATACTTCGATGTATTCTTTAGGGGTCCTTTGTTAACATCTCAATGGATCCCTAGTCCTACCTACAATTTAAATGACTACTCACTGGTAACAAATACAAGTAAGGATGTTTAAAAAAGTAAGGATGTTTAAAAAGACAATCTTAAACTATACCGAGTAACAACTTTTAATATCTGTTGGGAAGCTGTCACTCTAAGATCTTAAATCTAGTCACTAGTATAGAGATGGAGCTCCAAGTTCCCTACGTCTCTATATGCCCAATAATTCCTAGAGGTTGTAAATGTTAACATATTTCTTTATGGCTGTACAGTTCAGACCAGACCCCTTATTTCCTTATGACTATATGGTCCAGAACAGACCCCTTATTGCACTAAATATGAGGGAGGGCGTGTGTTATCATCTACGTAACCTTCTATTTTTCAAAAATGGCTTTAATTGCACTTTGTCGTTGAGGCCTGGTAGTCTATCAGACCTTAATCTTATAATCCATCGTGACTCTTGTTCTAGGGTTTTATTAATTAAATCACCACCTCTAAAACCCTCAAAAATACATTGGATGACACAGAATTTGAAATTATGACTGGTGCCTGCTAATCTATTATGTCTGGCTAGGGCATTGGTTTCAGTGCCTATTCTGATGTGGTAAGCATGTTCCCTAACTCTTTCCTTAAGTGACCTATTGGTTTTCCCAATATAATAACCATTACAAATTGTACAAGTGGCCATGTATACTACATTTTTACTTTCGCAGTTCGTGTTAGTTCTAAAGTTATAAGTGCGTCCTGTAACAGGATGCTCAAAGGTCAGTGGTGGGTGGGAATAGGGGTAGGGTCAGGAGTGAAGTATGGGTGAGCATACAGGGACAAGAGTGTTCTAAAACTGAGCCCTGCAGGAAAACAGTCATGATTAGCAAAGGGTAAATAAAAATGTTATAATAGACTCAGACACAGCAATAGTAGTGGCAGTGTAAAAACATAACAGCCAAAACTTGGAAGTATTACCAAGAGAAAGGGAAGTACATCAGTGGGACATAAACATGGACAGTTTATCAAATAGCAGTATGAGGTGCTAAAGGAAGCATCCCATATGGGAGAAAGTAGACAGGAAGTTAGGAATGAGATATATGGAGCAGATGGGACAAGCAACCATCAAAAATGAATAGTAACATCATTGTGCCTTACAGCTAAGAGACAAACAGGAGAGTGACTAGTGTACGTCAGTACAGTAAAAAAAAATAGATGAGCTCCAGTAGGAAGAGAACTCGGTATGGAAAGTATTTCTGAGATACCTCAGTATTTATAAAATAAGGTGAAAGGGGGTATTTGCACTCATACTAAGGCAGAAAATGCCAACAACAGTGAATTATCTCTGCACTAATTCAGGGTGTACCTAACTACACAGTTATAATATAGGGATGGTATTTACTTAAGGCACTTCTTTGAGACTATTCATTCTAATGCCCTCTGGAGCTGAAATAAATGGGTATGCTGACCCTGCTTCAGAGCTATGCCTGATGCTACCAGTGATGTCAACATGGAAGGGGGGGCTTGAGCCCAGTGTCATTAAGGCTCTTTTTTGTGACTTATTACTCTAATGCCCTTTGGAGCCAAAATAAATGGGTGCCCTGACCCTGCTTCAGCACCATCCTGATGTTACCAGTGGTGTCAAGCTAGAAGGGAGGCCTTGAGCCTAGCATCACTATACTAAAGGCATTTATTTGTGAATATTTAGTCCAATGCACTCTGGAGCCAAAAATAACTGGGTGCTCTGACCTGGGTTTGAAACCTTGTCTGATGTTAACAGTGATGGCAATCTGGGGGGGTGTAGGGGCTTGAGCCTAGCATTGCTGTACTTAAAGCACTTCTTTATGACATTCATTCTAATGCCCACTGGAGCAGAAATAAGTTGGTGACTTCAATACTTTTATGCCATTCCATTCATGAAAAACTTGAACTAAATCTCCTAATTGTGTACACAAAGACTTATACATTTCAAAAAGGAAGGCCATCCTACCTCAGAGTGCAAAAATTACTGCCTATTAATCCTGCTTTAATTAAATAATTGAAAAAAAAAGATTTATCCAATTGTCTTCTATACTAAATAACTGCTGACATATCTCATTACCATTTAATATGTAAATACTACTGCATTTATTTATCCTATAAAATATTACCAATTTCCCCTTTTAAATCAAAAAATGTTCATGTTACCTTAATTCTCTTTTTCTCCCATAAGCCAAATAAAAAATACATCTGTTTCCCCGAGATTTAAATCTATGCTTACACTCATTGAATAACTCTTTGTGCACAATCCGAATACAAGTATATGGATTCAGAGGAAACTTACTCATCCGTATTGTCATGACACCCATTCACCAAGGTAATATGATGCTTCCATTTTTACCTCCAATAAATTCTGCCTCCACTTACGTATACTTAGCTACCTATTATACATGTAGATAGAGACACAGACACACACACACATACACACACACACACACACACACACACACACACACACACACACACACACACACACACACACACACACATGTATACAGGTGTGCTGAATTTAATCAAAACACCAACGCATCGATGTTCACAGTGTCGTCCAAAAAAATTGATTTTTCAAATTAAAATTAAAAAATAAACATTACAGTACCCCTACACCCCATGCTATTTATTATGCAGACTCTGACATCACACAATGTCTGGAAAAGGGTGCATTTCTCAACCCCAAGATTTGTGCAATAAAAATTTTTAGATATTAGATCCTTGTCATGATATGAAGCATAGCATGACTACAACATGATGACTGCTAGTAGATGTTTTACTTTTTATTTTTATATTTTTTATTTTCTACCTGTCAGGTGACTGATTTTATATATACATTGTATGTTTGATGAAGGATTTTATTATGTTTGTTAGATATTAGTTTTGAAAGACGTCTAGTTGTTTAATTTAGTTTTATGTGTGTGGCTGATGTTTATAGGATTAGTATCACTTTAAGGCAGAGTTTGTCTTATTTTAACAGGAAGAGAGGTTGAACAGGAAATGATGTATTTCAAAATTTGGTATATAATGCTGCATGGAGATGATTTATTTGTAACGTCTGATGAAGCAGGGGTACCTGTGAAAGCGCTAACGTCAATAAAATTCTTCTTGAATATATCGTGCTCGATTTTGGAGTTTTACTGGCTTTGAGTCGTTTGGAGTGGAGTACTGGCTGTATCTTCCTGTTGGGTCTGCTTTGCTGATATATCAAGTTGGGAATTTGTTTGTTGTTTTTCTCATATTTCTTGGGATGGAAGATATGGCTGACAAGGATCGTAATGGTCAATCGGAACGGATGGTGTTGGGCTCGTTTGGCTCATTGAGGCATGTTCTGAGAGACACTATTAACCCATTACTGGCTTTTGACATGAACCTGCCAGCTGCGAATGAGAGCTTGAACCGGATAAGGAAATTATGGCGAGGCAGATTAAAAGAGAGATAGAAAATAATTTTTCAAGTACAAGCGTTTACAGTGCCAACGCTATCATATGGAGGCCAGCATACAAAATAAGGTAATCCCGAGAGGGCTCCGTATATTAAATATGCCAACGTATGGCAATGTATACCCGGACTTATTGGTGCAATGGCAAAGAATTAACTTAAAAGCAAGTATGGCATATATGGAGTTACTTGTTGACTTCTTTAAACCTAAAGAACTTGAGATTCTTGATGCTATTGTTGAACAACAGGCCAAGTTAATAGAGCTTGTAGGTAATGATGTTACTGACTTGTTCCTGCATGAGCTAATGGATCGAGTAACGAGGTATGAAATGAACTTATTGGCTCAAAAAAAGAAGAAGCTTGTCAGGGACAGGAAGGACTTTGATAACAACAATGTTTTTGTTTGGCCTAGAACGAATGATGTGGTCAAAAACAATACCAGCAGCAATGATAATCGGCCTGATTATAAGAGAACCAGCAGGGGTGTGAGTGCAGTACAGGGCAGTAGTGATGGCGCATCGGTGATGTGAGGCCTCGAGTAATTGATATCACTCGACAACAGGGAAATATGGCTAGTGAGGGAAGTGTCCCTCAGATCAACGTGCATGATGCATTATGTGAGCCGTTGACTTCTCCTAAATCGGTTACGTCAGTGTATTTCACCCCAGCGGAAGATCGTAATGCACGAGATATGAGTGATGAGACATCTGATAATACCGGGACAGCGGTACGACGGAAGATACAACTGGACAAATTGAAGACCACGGGTCAACGGGATTTTCCTGCTGCCCCCCTCCCCATTCGAGTGGGGAGGAAGAGGTCGGTAGACCTGGATTACAGCAGAGGGGCCAAATGTCGGGAAATCAATATGGAGCATTGGACCAACAACGCAGGAGGGCTGAGTCATTAGTCTGGAATATATCCAGTTCTGTACTATCTGACATTGAATTATGTGTCCTCAACAGAGGTTTGTCCTTCGTTCCCAGTAGGAGAGCTGATATCAGTGAGATTTCTCTAGCAGTTAGATCATTTGCTAGGAATGTGAATCTCAAGCTGCTATTTAAAGATGTGGTGACCCAAGGTGAGCAGACTTTTAAATCTAAAAGTTTAGTTAACCCTCGTTTGACACCTGAGCGTGACTTATTTGTTAAAGCTGTAGAAAAAGAGCTCTATGACAGCTTTAAGGGTACAACGAATGACATTGCTGACAACTTGACTCTGCCTGAGCTTAATGCTATTTCCTCTCTGAAGAACAATAATCAGATTATTATAAGACCTGCAGACAAAGGTGGACTAATAGTTGTTATGGACAGAGACTTCTATGTGAATTCTATGATTAGCATGTTAAATTCTGATGCCTACACTGAGGTAACCATGTTAGATATAAAGAGATCATGTACCACGATATATAATATGTTGTCTGAGTGCAAATCTTTAGGACTTTTGACATCAGATTTGTATGATTACTTTGAGGTTGTTCATCCTGTGATACCTTCTATTAACGGACTACCCAAAGTCCATAAAAACGCAACCAGACCTCCCCTTAGGCCTATTGTAGCAGGGGAGGGTTGGATTACCCAACCTATTTCCATCTACCTGGACAGTAGGCTGAGGACAACACTCAATAGGTTTCAGTATGTACTGAGAGACACTGGACATTTTTTGACTGACCTGTATAACTTTGTATCTGAATTTGGTAGTGTGGAGACTCTTATTATGGTTACCCTTGACGTTGTCTCCTTGTTTACCTGCATACCTAATGCTGATGGAATTGCAATGGTTAAAGATCTGTTGTGTGAAACTATGTCTCTTACTGAGGTTGACTTCTTGATGCTGCTCCTTGAAACTGTGCTTGAGAACAACTTGTTCATGTTTGCAGAGAGGATATATAGGCAATGTACTGGTGTGGCGATGGGCACCAGTTGTGCCAACACATATGCCAACCTTGTGTTGGCTGCCTGGGAGAGAGAGGTCTTGTTATCCAATCCACAGGTCGTCTTTTATAGACGGTTCATGGATGACCTCTTTCTCCTATGGCAGGGCACTGTGGCAGAGCTGGGATCCTTTTTGGAATATATTAATGGATTGGACTGTTTCCTGAAATTTACGATGGATCATTCTTTTGAATCCATTGATTTTTTAGATGTAACTATAGTCCGTGAAGGCAGTATCTACAATACCAACGTCTACAGGAAGGAATGCCATAGGACGTCATTTTTGCAGGCTGATAGCATGCACCACCCCAGAACTTTTACCAATGTGGTTAAAGGACAGGGACTGAGGATATCCAGACTTTGTTCTAATGATGCCTCTTTCCATCAGGAATTAAATAAACTGAGACATGATGTATATAGCAGGGTTATGATCCTACAGTGGTTGAGACAGTATGCAATGATGTTGTTAGATTAAGGAATAGTAAGGG
>NC_056733.1:1735668178-1735678178 GCF_019279795.1 Protopterus annectens
AGCTGGCTCAAGGACAGAACCCACATGGTTAGAATTGCTGGAGCCATGTTAGACTCCAAACCAGTTACAAGTGGTGTCCCACAAGGCTCATTCCTGGGACCTCTCTTGTTCGGTACATATTTCTCGGAGGTACAGGCCAACACGGAAGGACTGTGGCTGACCAAGTTCGCAGATGACTGCAAACTGGGCGCCATAATCGACTCTCCAGCCGACACAAGCATCCTTCAAAAGGGCCTCATAGAAACAGACAACTGGTGCCAGAGCCATGGCCTCAAGCTAAATGCCAAAAAGTGTATAGTCATCCCCTTTGGCAAAAACAAAGTGCCCACAAATTACCACATAGGTCGTAATCCATAAAGTACAGAAGAAGTAATTAGGGACCTGGGGACCCAGGTTGATAGCAATCTCTCATTTGACAACCATGTGGCCAAAGTGGTTAGAAAAACATTTTATATAGCCCACCTAATCATGAAGGGATTCACATCTAGATCAGGGGACATCATCGTGCCTCTTTACTCATCCCTCATCAGGCCCATAATTGAGTACAATGCCCCTTCTGGGATGTACCTTACCAGACACCTGCAGCAACTGGAAAGACCCCAAAACTACCTCACCAAGAGGATCAAAGGGCTCAAACAGATGCCATATGCTGCCAGGCTAAAGAAACTCCAGCTCTACTCAGTGGCATACCGCCTGTTCAGAGGCGATCTGTGCCTGACGTATAAAGCCATGTCCAACCCGGAATTAATGGACATGCTGCACCTCAGAAAATCCAAATCCCATCGAGCTACGCGCCCGAGAGACTTGAACCTCAGCACTGAAATAAATAGGACATGCTGGAGGGACAGATTCATAACCCAGAGGCTCCCTTCACTCTGGAATAAAATCCCAGTCCAGGTTAGGCAGAGTCCCTCACTGACTCTCTTCAAGAGGAATCTTGATGAGTGGATGGGAGATCATAGGTTTACCCCGGGTATCACTTCTGTGTCACTGTTAGACAGAGGCACAGTAAACTGTGAAAAAGGCATAGCAAAATAAATTTAAAATGGGTGTCGAAAGCCAAACACATTCTGGCTAGGCTTATAAATGCCCTAGGGCTTTTATATATATATATATTCGTATACACACACACACACACACACACACACACACACATATATATATATATACACACACACACACACACACACACACACACACACACACACACACACACACACACACACACACACACACACACACACACAAACAGACACACTCACACACACACCCTGTTTAAAAATCCGCCTGTGAGCGTTTTTTTCACTTATACTACTCAGCAACAGCTCCTCGTGGTCCTGCAGAGTGGTCCTAGCAGTAGAGCATCGAAAAAAGCAACTACTTTCAAGATATAAGTATATTTATGCTGTTTCTACCTGTGCGACCTTCCTTTCTTGCTGAAAACGAAGTTAAACTGCTAATTTAACTGTATTTAGTGTTTTTTATTACCTGCACTTAAGTTAAAGCTTGTTTGTTTAATTTAACTGTTGAGGCTGCCCACTCAAGTGTGCTAGCCTGTGCATTTAATATACTGTTATTTTTCTGCATTTTCCTGCTGCCTTCTTGAAAAAAAAAAATCCTTGCTTCCCCCCTTTCCCTGACTAGAATAGTCCCTTATGCAGGCTTTGCTGTATTCTGGACTTTGGGATAGTTCCTGTGTTGCCCATTACCTTACTTGGATCGAAGGAAGTTTCTTTGCTCACCAGTGGAAGTGGGGAGCCTTGAGCAGCCTATCTGTCCCTGAAGGAGTGACCTCAGCACAAGAATATTGTAGTAATTGGTCGTTTTGGGCCATTTCTAGCTCTTTGAAGTTCCCTGCTTAAAAATCCGCTTTAGCGCTTTTGCGCGATTTAGCGCAAAGTTGCCCATAGCGCAGCATCGGGCAGTGCCGGTTAATCTAGTTTAAACTATTTCTGGCTCCGCAAAGTCTACTCTTCAGTTTTTCCCTTAGAACTGCTCTACTTTCAATCTAAACAGTCTTTTCTCTATCTAAAAAGCCCAGCACTTGCTCCTAAAGCATTTATACACAGGTAAAGTGCTCTTAAACATAAAAGAAAGCACTACATCCACCTACAATCCCTTAAATACCCATTACCCTATAGGTCCTTTCTGACTCAGTTACACAGCAATCCCTTACACTATTCTAGCATGTCGAAGGGTCAATTATTGGCATCCTCTCCAGTTCAGCTGGTGAATCTGAGAATCATGAGGCAATGTTACAACTGCCTCATGTACACAGACAACCCACTCTTTCTCCCAACAAATACAAATATTTGTTAGAGATGCGATTATATAGCCAAACTGGAGGCTGAGCTCTCTCGCCTCAGTACTGTCAAAACCAGTCAGGAGGAGAAGGTAACCACACTCACCACAAACCCAGTCTCACATAGACCTATCACAACTGCAAACCAAACACATAAACACACAAAAACATACTTGGAGGCTCTAATTAAAAATCTACCAAAGCAACTGAGGCCTCCAAAGCAGACATCCAAGCAACCACTACCTCAAAACACAGCACATGCAACACATAGTTCACAAAGTCAGTGTGCCAAACAGTCACAGCCCTTAACGCCAAACAACATGCCTGGTACACTTGTAATAGGTGACTCCATAGTCAGACACATTGACGTCCCGCTCACCAGACTGAACAAGGAAAAGGTTACAGTAAGCTACCTGTCGGGCGCTAGAATCTGCCACATAACACAAGCACTCAGGTCACTCCAAAGCAAGTACAAATATGACTCAGTCATTGTCCATGCCGGTGTGAAAGACCTGAGAAGTACCTCCCTGGACTACATGAAAAAAGACATAGAGGAGCTCTCTGATTATGTAGCCCAGGCCGGTATGACCCTGACCCTGAGCAGCATCTTACCCTCACCAAGAATGATGCCACAGTACAAAGACAAAATGATTAGCTTTAACAATTGGCTCAATTACTGGTGTCATTCTAAGGGGATCCAATGTCTGCCTGCTTGGGATGACATGCTTGACAAGCCACGCTGCTTTGCAAGGGAAGGCTTGCACCTGTCACTCCTGGGTTTCCAGATATCGGCCAAGGCACTTGCCACCCCCATAGTGCCTTTTTTAGGCAAGGCTCAAAAGACAAACCCACCTCCCTAGAAAACACAAGTGGAAAAAAACTAAGGGTAATGCTGCTCAATGCCAGAAGTCTAAACCTCAATATGCACGCTCTCGAAGTCCTCCTCAGTATGGAGAACATCAATGTCTGTGCAGTGACTGAAACCTGGTTCACGGCTCCTGAGAGCACCCCAGCACTACCAGGTTATACCTCATATCATGCTTTTCGGCCTCAAAACTTGGACCGGACCACAAAAGGAGGGGGAGTATCCATATTCATCAAAGATACCCACACCTCCAGGTTAGTGACAATGCATGAAGCATTGGAGACCATCCAGGTGCAACTAACCGTAGGCAAAACTGCACTACAATGTGTAGCATGCTACAGACCACCCTCTCAAACTCAGGAACCCCACTCAGCCTTCCTGTAGACACTGGAGAGTATGAATGTCTCTCCAAATACCATCATATTGGGAGACTTCAACTACCCAAACATAGACTGGGAGCATTACTCAAGCCCCAACACCCTAGCCCAAAGGTTCCTAGAATTCATAAACTCAAATGCGATGGAACAACTAGTCACCACTCCCACAAGAGGAGATAATATACTAGACCTGATCATCACAAACATGGGGACACAATGCTCCACACCGGAAGTATACCCCTCATTGGTGAGATCAGACCATAGCTTAATCTCACTGGAAATCCACATCCCGCCCCCACAGTGAAGAATTTCTCAAAAGCTGACTTCACACTTCTTACGACTGAAGTGGTATCCCTCAAGGCCCCTGGGCCAGTTAAAACCACAGCCCACACTGCTGAATCCTTTATAAATGCTTTCTACGGACACCTTCAAGAATGCATGGATCATGCAATCCCAAATAAAACCAAGACCCATTCCCCCAAAGGCAGGCGTCCTGTCTGGTGGACCCCAGCCATAAACAAGCTTTACAACAGGAGGAGGAAGATCCTACATGACAGAGCAAAATCCCCAAAAGGGAAGGCATCTCTGATCAGTACTAGCAAAAAACTACGATCACTCATAAAATCATCCAAGGCCAACTTCGAGAGAAAAATCGCAAAAGACACTAAAGACAATCACAAGGCCTTCTTTGGTTATGTTAGAAACCTGGGTAGAAACTTCCAGATATGCTCAGAGTTAGTCCAAAATGACAAGAAATACACTGAACCCACACACATTGCCAACATACTGGCAGACAGGTTCAGTGCAAATTTCTCTCCCCCCTCCCCCCAAAAGGAGAAATATCTATCCAAGCAGAGTGGCTCCGATGTTCATATCTCCTCTTGCCACTTTAAGAAATCGGATGACGTCATAACGGCGACGCAAATCCACAATGGCGATGAAGGAAGGCATTCTCCATGTAACGCCAACAGTTTTGTTGAAGTATGTGATACGCAGGGGCCTGCTCGACAAAAAAACTGTTTTAAAAGCAATTGTGTGGTCCAGTTTGAAGGAGACATTGAATCTGCTTCTGTTGATTTTTCTAATGCGAAATAAATACGATGTCAAGAAGGTTTAACTGCAGGTACTGTCTATACTAAACTAAATGGCAAATTTATAAACAGTAATAATTCTTGTACAAGCAGCAGGGTGACTGAGAGAAGAGAACATTTGAATACTACTAATAAGTGTGGATCTTGTGCTTGTAAAGAAACTGTATTTTCTAAAAACAATCATGAACATTTTGGTAATTTGCTTCAAAAACAATTTACTTTTGCTGGTAAACAACTTTGGTTTATTATTTTTAATATTAAAACAGTATTGTGGACTCGCAACGTTGTGCTCTTTTATTTTATCTGGTTTTCTCTTTGAGCACTTGTAGCACCATTTCTTTGGACTTTGTTTGGTTTTGGTGGTGCTTGTTGCTATGGGGTCCCAGAATCGTTTAGTATTTCTCCCATTTTGGCTCTGGCCAGTCTGACATTATATCCTTGAAGAAGGATGTGGCAGAGCTGAAGGGAGAACTAACTAGGCTCATAGAATTATTTACGCAGCCTAGTAAAAAAGATTTGGATTGTTTTTCTATTTCAGATGGCTCTAAAAGGGGCGATAAAGCTGTTGCTGGTGATATACTTGGCTCCGATGTTCATATCTCCTCTTGCCGCTTTAAGAAATCGGATGACGTCATAACGGCGGCGCAAATCCACAATGGCGATGAAGGAAGGCGTTCTCCATGTAACGCCAACAGTTTTGTTGAAGTATGTGATACGCAGGGGCCTGCTCGACAAAAAACTGTTTTAAAAGCAATTGTGTGGTCCAGTTTGAAGGAGACATTGAATCTGCTTCTGTTGATTTTTTCTAATGCGAAACAAATACGATGTCAAGAAGGTTTACCTACAGGTACTGTCTATACTAAACTAAATGGCAAATTTATAAACAGTAATAATTCTTGTACAATCAGCAGGGTGACTGAGAGAAGAGAACATTTGAATACTACTAATAAGTGTGAATCTTGTGCTTGTAAAGAAACTATATTTTCTAAAAACAATAATGAACATTTTGGTAATTTACTTCAAAAACATTTTACTTTTGCTGGTAAGCAACTTTGGTTTATTATTTTTAATATTAAAACAGTATTGTGGACTCGCAACTTTGTGCTCTTTTATTTTATCTGGTTTTCTCTTTGAGCACTTGTAGCACCATTTCTTTGGACTTTGGTTTTGGTGGTGCTTGTTGCTATGGGGTCCCCAGAATCATTTAGTCTTTCTCCCATTTTGGACTCTGGCCAGTCTGACATTATATCCTTGAAGAAGGATGTGGCAGAGCTGAAGGGAGAACTAACTAGGCTCATAGAATTATTTACGCAGCCTAGTAAAAAAGATTTGGATTGTTTTTCTATTTCGGATGGCTCTAAAAGGGGCGATAAAGCTGTTGCTGGTGATATACTTGGCTCCGATGTTCATATCTCCTCTTGCTGCTTTAAGAAATCGGATGACGTCATAACAGCAGCGCAAATCCACAATGGCGATGAAGGAAGGTGTTCTCCATGTAACGCCAACAGTTATGTTGAAGTATGTGATACGCAGGGACCTGCTCGACAAAAAAAACTGTTTTAAAAGCAATTGTGTGGTCCAGTTTGAAGGAGACATTGAATCTGCTTCTGTTGATTTTTCTAATGTGAAACAAATACGATGTCAAGAAGGTTTACCTGCAGGTACTGTCTATACTAAACTAAATGGCAAATTTATAAACAGCAATAATTCTTGTACAAGCAGCAGAGTGACGGAGAGAAGAGAACATTTAAATACTACTAATAAGTTTGAATCTTGTGCTTGTAAAGAAACTGTATTATCTAAAAACAATAATGAACATTTTGGTAATTTGCTTGAAAAACATTTTACTTTTGCTGGTAAACAACTTTGGTTTATTATTTTTAATATTAAAACAGTATTGTGGACTCGCAACGTTGTGCTCTTTTATGTTATCTGGTTTTCTCTTTGAGCACTTGTAGCACCATTTCTTTGGACTTTGTTTTGCTTAATTTAACTGTTGAGGCTGCCCACTCAAGTGTGCTAGCCTGTGCATTTAATATACTGTTGTTTTTCTGCATTTTCCTGTTGCCTTCTTGAAAAAAAAATAAATAAAACTATCCTTGCTTCCCCCCATTCCCTGACTAGAATAGTCCCTTTTACAGGCTTTGCTGTATTCTGGACTTTGGGATAGTTCCTGTGTTGCCCATTACCTTACTTGGATAGAAGGAAGTTTCTTTGCTCACCAGTGGAAGTGGGGAGCCTTGAGCAGCCTATCTGTCCCTGAAGGAGTGACCTCAGCACAAGAATCTTGTAGTAATTGGTCGTTTTGGGCCATTTCTAGCTCTTTGAAGTTCCCTGCTTAAAAATCCGCTTTAGCGCTTTTGCGCAATTTAGCGCAAAGTTGCCCATAGCGCAGCATCCGGCAGTGCCGGTTAATCTAGTTTAAACTATTTCTGGCTCCGCAAAGTCTATGCTTCAGTTTTTCCCTTAGAACTGCTCTACTTTCAATCTAAACAGTCTATTCTCTATCTAAAAAGCCCAGCACTTGCTCCTAAAGCATTTATACACAGGTAAAGCGCTCTTAAACATAAAAGAAAGCACTACATCCACCTACAATCCCTTACATACCCATTACCCTATAGGTCCTTTCTGACTCAGTTACACAGCAATCCCTTACACTATTCTAGCATGTCGAAGGGTCAATTATTGGCATCCTCTCCAGTTCAGCTGGTGAATCTGGGAATCATGAGGCAATGTTACAACTGCCTCATGTACACAGACAACCCACTCCTTCTCCCAACAAATACAAATATTTGTTAGAGATGCAATTATATAGTCAAACTGGAGGCTGAGCTCTCTCGCCTCAGTACAGTCAAAACCAGTCAGGAGGAGAAGGTAACCTCACTCACCACAAACCCAGTCTCACATAGACCTATCACAACTGCAAACCAAACACATAAACACACAAAAACATACTCGGAGGCTCTAATTAAAAATCTACCAAAGCAACAGAGGCCTCCAAAGCAGACATCCAAGCAACCACTACCTCAAAACACAGCACATGCAACACATAGTTCACAAAGTCAGTGCGCCAAACAGTCACAGCCCTTAAGGCCAAACAACATGCCTGATACACTTGTAATAGGTGACTCCATAGCCAGAAACATTGACGTCCCGCTCACCAGACTGAACAAGGAAAAGGTTACAGTAAGCTGCCTGTCGGGCATTAGAATCCGTCACATAACACAAGCACTCAGGTCACTCCAAAGCAAGTACAAATATGACTCAGTCATTGTCCATGCCAGTGTGAAAGACCTGAGAAGTACCTCCCTGGACTACATGAAAAGTGACATAGAGGAGCTCTCTGATTATGTTGTCCAGGCCGGTATGACCCTGACCCTGAGCAGCATCTTACCCTCACCAAGAATGATGCCACAGTATAAAGACAAAATGATCAGCTTTAACAATTGGCTCAATTACTGGTGTCATTCTAAGGGGATCCAATGTCTGTCTGCTTGGGATGACATGCTTGACAAGCCACGCTGCTTCGCAAGGGACGGCTTGCACCTGTCACTCCTGGGTTTCCGGATATCGGCCAAGGCTCTTGCCACCCTCATAGTGCCTTTTTTAGGCAAGGCTCAAAAGACAAACCCACCTCCCTAGAAAACACAAGTGGAAAAAAACTAAGGGTAATGCTACTCAATGCCAGAAGTCTAAACCTCAAGAAGCACGCTCTCGAAGCCCTCCTCAGTATGGAGAACATCGATGTTTGTGCAGTGACTGAAACCTGGTTCAAGGCTCCTGAGAGCACCCCAGCACTACCAGGTTATACCTCATATCATGCTTTTCAGCCTCAAAACTTGGACCAAACCACAAAAGGAGGGGGAGTATCCATATTCATCAAAGATACCCACACCTCCAGGTTAGTGGCAATGCACGAAGCATTGGAGAACATCCAAGTGCAACTAACAGTAGGCAAAACTGCCCTACAGTTTGTAGCATGCTACAGACCACCCTGTCAAACTCAGGAACCCCACTCAGCCTTCCTGAAGACACTGGAGAGTATGAATGTCTCTCCAAATACCATCATATTGGGAGACTTCAACTACCCAAACATAGACTGGGAGCATTACTCAAGCCCCAACACCCTAGCCCAAAGGTTCCTAGAATTCATAAACTCAAATGCAATGGAACAACTAATCACCACTCCCACAAGAGGAGATAATATACTAGACCTGATCATCACAAACATGGGGACACAATGCTCCACACCGGAAGTATACCCCTCATTGGTGAGATCAGACCATAAATTAATCTCACTGGAAATCCACATCCCGCCCCCACCCCCAGCACAAAAGACCACAGTGAAGAATTTCTCAAAAGCTGACTTCACACTTCTTAAGACTGAAGTGGTATCCCTCAAGGCCCCTGGGCCAGTGAAAACCACAGCCCACACCGCTGAATCCTTTATAAATGCTTTCTATGGACACCTTCAAGAATGCATGGATCATGCAATCCCAAATAAAACCAAGACCCATTCCCCCAAAGGCAGGTGTCCTGTCTGGTGGACCCCAGCCATAAACAAGCTTTACAACAGGAGGAGAAAGCTCCTACATGGCAGAGCAAAATCCCCAAAAGGGAAGGCATCTCTGATCAGTACTAGCAAAAAACTACGATCACTCATAAAATCATCCAAGGCCAACTTCGAGAGAAAAATCGCAAAAGACACTAAAGACAATCACAAGGCCTTCTTTAGTTATGTTAGAAACCTGGGTGGAAACTCCCAGATATGCTCAGAGTTAGTCCAAAATAACAAAAAATACACTGAACCCACACACATTGCCAACATACTGGCAGACAGGTTCATTGCAAATTTCTCTCCCCCCTCCCCCCAAAAGGAGAAATATCTATCCCAGCAGAGTGTAGCCTCCCTGACATCTCAGATGCCCAGGTGAGAGCCGCCCTCCAAAGCTAAAAACACAGCATCAATGGGACCAGACGGTGTCCCGGGTTGCGTGCTACATGAACTCCAAGAGGAACTAAACCCGCACATAAGGCTGCTGTTTAATCTTAGCCTTACTATAGGATACGTACCCAAAGAATGGCGTACAGCAACAGTGGTCCCACTCCACAAAGGAGGTGCTTCTACGGACCCTGGAAATTACCGCCCCATAAGCTTGACGAGCCTGGTCTGTAAAGCTATGGAGAGGATCATTATGGAACTCAAAAACAAAGACATTGGGGACCTACAGAAACTGGATCCTACCCAATTCGGCTTTGTCAGGGGCAGATCCTGCCTTTTGAACCTGGTCAACTTTTTTGAAACAGTCACTAAGTCCATTGATGAGGGTAAGGCAGTTCACACAGCCTACCTTGATCTTGCAAA
>NC_056733.1:1735683178-1735713178 GCF_019279795.1 Protopterus annectens
ATATTGGTACGTAAACATGTTATGTGCATACATCAACAAACCTGTTAATATTGTATGTGGATAAAGAATATATAAAAAATATTTAATAGATATATGTAAAATAATGATAGCAAAATGTGTATATTTATGTGCTGAAGAATTTGTTTCTATGACAATTACAAATTGTTTATTTGATTAAATTACTAAAAATTTTTTCAAAATTGTTGTTAAAAATATTGTTGTTAAAAATATTTTAGATGATATATGTAACCTAATACTTTATAATATATGATAATAAATAGATAATTAAATAACTGGGTATTTAAGTAGCAATAATAATAATGATAATGATAATAATATTAATAATAGTGGTAATAGTAATAATAACTGTAACAGCAACATAGACAGCAAAGATGAGCATGGACTATTATGTGTTCATACTACAAACTACGAATCTAAAAAAATTTTTATAATAAATATTTTAAATAGTTGTTAAAATTATTTAAAACTTGTTTAAAAACCTTAGCTGAAAATAATAAATAAATAAATAAATAAATAAATAAACATCTTGTAGTCCTTGTTAAATAACTCACTTTATACTAGTAACAACGATTTAGTAGATATAAATTCATTTAAACCAGGAAAAGTGGTGGCACCTAAATATATCTGCCACCATGTTTCTTTATATGCAAGTAAACTTTTGATATCACCACCTCTAGGATCTATTTCAATAGTGTCAAGAATGCTAAACATAAAATTATGATCAACACCTTCAGTCTCTACATGTCTAGATGGGTCCCCTTCTAAAGACCGAATCTCCGATCCCCCGACGCAGAAATCACCGATGCCAGATAACCGACAGGTACGTATACCGACAGGGTGATTTGCCGACAGCGGAAAGACTGACAAGGGTAATGTGTGATCGCGACCCGGTAAGTGTGCGACAGTGACGGAGGTAGGAGTGGTCAGGTAAGTGAGTTAGGATTAGGGTGCAGATAGGTGAAGTGTGCGTTAGTGTCGGAGCTTGGGCTAGGGGTGGGTAAGTGAGTTAGGGTTAGGGTGCAGGTAGGTGAAGTGTGCGTTAGTGTCGAAGCTTGGGCTAGGGGTGGGTAAGTGAGTTAGGGTTAGGGTGCAGGTAGGTGAAGTGTGCGTTAGTGTCGGAGCTTGGGCTAGGGGTGGGTAAGTGAGTTAGGGTTAGGGTGCAGGTAGGTGAAGTGTGCGATAGTGTCGGACCTTAGGGTTAGGGTTTGGGTCAGGGCTAGTGTGTATGCTATGTAGTGTAGTGTGTTGTTTACGTTCTGTGTATCGGTGTTATGGTGTTCGGTGTTTCGCGTTGTCGGGTTTGTGTGTTGTCGGTTCTCTGGCGTCGGTGATTTCTGTGTCGGGGAATCACCGGTTCGGTCTTTAGAAGTAGACCCGTCTAGATAGTGCATTAGTTTTATCCTTAGTCTTAATACTGTATACATGATCGTAAATATGTTTTTTAAGACATCTTTCTGTCTTTCCAACGTAAAAGCCTGAGCATTTTCTACATTTAGCTAAATATATTACATTTTTTGTATTACAGTTACCATATCTACATTTTATATTGGATTTCAAACCGTTCTGTAATTTTATTTTGTTTTCCAAAGACATATATCTGCATTGATTGCAGAATCCACATTTACTACTTCTTGTATTATTACTCAAAAAGTTTTTATTTTTTCTCCTCTATATGTCTGTGTTCCAAAAGATATTTCATATTTTTACCCATTTTGTATATGAAATTGGGTTTGGATCCCAATAATTTTATTAAACTTGTATCACTACTAATCAAATACCAAAATTTATAAATATTTTTTTTGATCTGGTCTACACCTATATTATATTGTAATATTAACATTTTGCGATAGTTATTATTTGATGTGTTTATAAGGGAATTTGTATCATCATTTTGAGAAATTATATCACCAACTCCCAAAAGTGGTCTATACTTAATATTCCATTGGTTTGTAACATATGTTATTGTTGCGTCCATCAATTCTTCAGGATATCCTCTTTGAATAAATAAACTTTTAATAAACTGTAATTCTTTTTTCATATCCTCAAAATTAGATACCATGCATGCTGCATGAACGCATTGCCCCTTAAAAACGTTTTGTTTAACTTTGTGTGGATGACAACTACTATATGCTAAGTAGCTGTTAGAGAATGTACTTTTCCTGTAGTTAGTAGAATAAACATTACCATCATTATAAGAGATGTGGGTGTCCAAATACGGTAGTCCATATTTACCTTCAGTATGAGTAAATTTTAAATATTCACTACTTGTATTTAAAAATCCTATAAATTGTTGCAACATTTCCTGCTCACCTTCCCATAGGATATAAATATCATCAAGAAACCTTGAATAATATCTCACATGTGTGAAATATTGACTGGGGAACAAAATGGTGTCCTCCCAATGTGGCATAATGAGGTTTACATATATGGGGGCACAGGCTGCCCCCATAGCTACCCCCCTCGTTTGCTTAAAATATTCTCCTTCGAAATATATGAAATTATTATCTAAAACAATGGACATCATTTCCACCAATAGACATATTTCATCCCAGTCAAAATTGGTATGTTTTACTATACTATTTTTAAATGCCTCTAAACCTTCCTGCTTTGGGATGCATGAGAATAAGTCAATAACATCCACTGTAACTGTGGTTATACAAGTAGTGAAATTATTGCTGTTTTTTACTATATCTATTGGAAAATTAGCTAGAAACACCCAGGAATCCTTAGCCATGTGTTTGATAGTCGAATACATACTTTTTAATTGAATGTCTATATACTTGCCAATAAAAAATGTTTTGGAATGACTACCCGCGACTATTGGTCTAAACGGAGGGTCTATAGTATTTTTATGTATTTTAGGTATTCCTATAAGTGATGCTACTTTAGGATATTTAACCTTTATAAATTTATAAATTTCTTCAGTAATACGACCATCTAATAAATATTCCTCTATATACGAATCAATGCATTGATAAGCTATATGTAATTCATTAAGGGAGATCGTCTCATAATTACCTGATAAATGCAAAATATCATATATTTTCTTAGTGTATTGTCAATTATCATAAAGTGGTGGTGCAGTGGTTAGCACTGCTGCCTCACAGCAAGAGGTTCTCTGGTACGATCCTCGGCTGGGGTGCCTTCTGTGCGGAGTCTGCATGTCCTCCCTGTGGTCACGTGGGTTTCCTCCGGGTGCTCCGGTTTCCTCCCACATCCCACAGACATGCTGTAGGTGGATTGGACACTCTAAATTGGCCCTAGGTGTGCGTGTGAGTGTGCCTTCTGTGGAAGGTTGGGCGCCGGGCTGGCAACTCGACACTGTAAAACTCTACTGCCATTCAATGTGCGGACAAGGTGATCCGCTGTGGCGACCCCTAACCGGGAAAAAGCCGAAAGAAGAAGAAGAAGAATTGTCAATTATCATAAAGTACTATCCCTCCCCCTTGCCTGGTTTCATAATTCTAGTATTATTATCTTTCCTAATTTCATTTAATAACTTCAATTCATTTTGTGATAAATTATTAATATTAGTGATCTGTTTCAAATTAATACATTCCTGATATAATTCCCTTGTTACTACTCTATCAAAAGTGTCTATGGTAGGATGATTAGGTGGTGTAAAAGTACTAGGTTTATTACACAAATTACTAAATCTAGTATTAGTATGTTCAGTTTTAGGTGAATTATTAAAAAATACTTCCAAATTGATCTTTCTAACATATTTCTTAAAATCTATCAATAATTCAGTTAAGTTAAAATTTGGATTAGGAATAAATTTCATACCCTTCACAAATAAATCAAAATGAACACTGTTAATTACAATATTAGAATAATTGTATATATTAAAATTTTTGTAAGTGTAAACATTTATTATTTATAAATTTTGGTATTTGATTAGTAGTGATACAAGTTTAATAAAAGTATTGGGATCCAAACCCAATTTCATATACAAAATGGGTAAAAATATGAAATATCTTTTGAAACACAGACATATAGAGGAGAAAAATAAAAGCTTTTTGAGTAATAATACAAGAAGTAGTAAATGTGGATTCTGCAATCAATGCAGATATATGTCTTTGGAAAACAAAATAAAATTACGGAACGGTTTAAAATCCAATATAAAATGTAGATATGGTAACTGTAATACAAAAAATGTAATATATTTAGCTAAATGTAGAAAATGCTCAGGCTTTTACGTTGGAAAGACAGAAAGATGTCTTAAAAAACATATTTATGATCATATATACAGTATTAAGACCAAGGATAAAACTAATGCACTATCTACACATGTAGAGACTGAAGGTGTTGATCATAATTTTATGTTTAGCATTCTTGACACTATTGAAATAGATCCTAGAGGTGGTGATATCAAAAGTTTACTTGCATATAAAGAAACATGGTGGCAGATATATTTAGATGCCACCACTTTTCCTGGTTTAAATGAATTTATATCTACTAAATCATTGTTATTAGTATAAAGTGAGTTATTTAACAAGGACTACAAGATATATATTTATTTATTTATTATTTTCAGCTAAGGTTTTTAAACAAGTTTTAAATAATTTTAACAACTATTTAAAATATTTATTATAAAAATTTTTTTTAGATTCGTAGTTTGTAGTATGAACACATAATAGTCCATGCTCATCTTCGCTGTCTATGTTTCTGTTACAGTTATTATTACTATTACCACTATTATTAATATTATTATCATTATCATTATTATTATTGCTACTTAAATACCCAGTTATTTAATTATCTATTTATTATCATATATTATAAAGTATTAGGTTACATATATCATCTAAAATATTTTTAACAACAATATTTTTAACAACAATTTTGAAAAAAATTTTAGTAATTTAATCAAATAAACAATTTGTAATTGTCATAGAAACAAATTCTTCAGCACATAAATATACACATTTTGCTATCATTATTTTACATATATCTATTAAATATTTTTTATATATTCTTTATCCACATACAATATTAACAGGTTTGTTGATGTATGCACATAACATGTTTACGTACCAATATGACTGCATTTAATTAAGGCATTGTATTTTAATTGATGCCTTTTTTAAAGCATTTTTAAAGTATTGTTATTTATGTATTGTGAATATTATGGGTAGAAGACTCTTTTGTAGTCATTCAGCTATGTATTCACATACTTGTATATATGTGTTAGTATGTTTTTAAAATGTAATGAGTGGTTTTGGCGCCACAAAGGTTATTTAAGCAGCAGATTAGCATGTAAGCAGTAGTTCTGATGAAGACCAGTAATGGTTGAAAGCGCTTAACTCTCTTCGTATGCAATGATTGTTTATTCATTTGTTTGCAAGTCTGCTTGTCGTTACAGTTCGTGTTCATGTTTGTATTTCTTGACATTAAACTGTGGATTATTATTGGCAGTCATTGCCACTTATTGGTGTGTTCCAGGCTTTCTTCGGAGGTATGTGTAGGCCTAAGAATACTATCACAGGTACCTTCTAAAGGCCAACTGGGGATATCATGGGCATCTCACAGGCATCAGCATCCAGTGTACTCCACCTGTTCCTGGATGCCATGTCAGCACATGTCGGTGAGCACTTATATTTCCTCAACACCCATTAGGCGTTGACCAGCAATATGCGTCTCTTCCACCAAATATCAGAATTCCCAGAGGTAGTGGGTGCTATAGACTGTATGCACATGCAGATCAAAGCACCACCTGGCAAGCGGGGTAGGGTCTACATAAACTGCAAGGGCTTCCCCTCCATCAACTGCCAGGACTTGTACGATGCCCAGGGCATTATTATGAATGCGAGTGCTGGCTGCCCTGGAAACTATCACGACTCCCACACCTGGCATATGACACAGTAGTGCCAGAGATTTGCCAATGGGGACATCCCATATGGCCACCTAGTGGAGGATGCTAGTTACGCACTGGAGCCATGTCTGATGACACCCATCAGAAATGCACACACACTCAAACAAGAACTCCATGAGTCACACGCACAGACTAGAATCATAGTAGAGCATGTGTTTGGGATGCTCAAGTCATGGTTTTGGTGCCTGGACATATCCAATGGAGCCTTACAGTACTTGCCAGCTACATGTGCCCAAATTGTCATCGTATGTGCCATGCTGCACAATATGATCCTGCAGAAACAGCTGCAGCAGGAACAGCATGGGGCAGGGACAAACAGCTCCCCACCATTGCCGAGGCCTGCACAGGCACAGAGTGACTCGAAGGAGGAACAACCTGAGCCTGCCCCAGTAGGCAGAAGGAGGTATGCCCAGTATGCCCAAGCCTTGGCAAAGAGGCAAAGCATAGCACATACGCTGACATGGTAGGAACCCAGGGAACAACACCTCTCTCTGACTCACACATACAGTAAAAGGGATGCCAAACATGACACTACCTGTACTTAACCATGTATAGGGAGTGTACTATGTGCATCCAACATAGTCAGCCTTCCAACACCATCCTCAGTACTGGCACAGCCACAAGGTAAGTCACTCTCCCTATCAATTGCTGAATGGAGTAGCTTGTTACTTGTATCTATGGTATGGATGTGAGCATGCAAGTGAATCGGGTGTCTGAATGGGATACCAGCAGATAGTAGACACCTATATTGGCAGCATGAAATCTGTAACAAATACTGGTGTCACCATAGTAGCCAGTACTAGACAAGGTGATAAGACCCACTGCAGGAAATGTGGTGGGCCAAATGCATGTCTATAGGACACACATATGCCAGTCAGTGAGGTTCACATACCCAACAACAAATTCAGACAGTAGGACAGGCATAGACAAACACAAAGAAAGGCTGTGCTAAGGCCTCTGATTGATGGCTATGGAGAACCGCCCCCTCCAGACCTACACAGACAAACTACAACAGGTCAAGCAGTGGGATGTTAGTTCTGAAGGGTAAGAAGTCTGAAACTGAAATGTAGGTCAATAAAACCTAAGAACTCTAGTACACTGATATGTCTCTACTCTGTATGATAGGTCAGAATACAGAATGAAATGGAGTATCTGAAAAACCAATACAGTCATAGCAAATGTGTACAGTTGTCAGGTGGGCCCCCCCCCCCACAATCCTATGTAGAAATGTAGTAACATGTATGTGTAGGTATAATAGTGGAGCACAGATTACCTGAGCTGGCCAAAGTAGCAGGATAGATTGTAGCACATGTACAATATGCAGGGCTGTGTGTGTTAGGTTGGTGTGTGGTGTATATTGTGTGAGAGTAGTGAGCATGTAGGCATGGTGGGTTTTGTCCTGGTGGCCATTGGCCGGTACTGCCAATGACAGGGCCAAGTTCCTAAAACTGCAGTGTCAAACACAATGCATCCCAACAAGTCACATTCCAGCAGTAAGGCATAGTAATTGTTCAGATGTAATATCTGTCACCATCTGAAAGATGGACATGGCATGAATGTAGGCCCAGACATACAAACAGTACACAGGTGGAAGTACCCTAGACAGACAGTGCATAAAATCTTCTTTTTCTTTTGCTTCTTTTGATTTTTATCGGTTACTGTCAAATGGACACACCTGTGGAATTGTACATACGGGTTAGCAGCACATTACTTGGGTTTGTATTATAGGTTCATAGATTCATAGGTTGGTACTAGGCTATCATTCCTAGGGCCTATACAAGCCTAACCATAACAATTCCCTGGCTATTTCTTCCCACACTATTTACTTCCCTGGACCCCTGTCTAGCAGGGTGACTGACGTGATCCCCAGGGGTGAATTTCCTTTCTTCCATCCAATTGTCAAAGTTCCTTTTGAAGAGGGCCAAAGAGGCACTCTGCTTGACATGTATGGGCAATCTATTCCAGAGTCTGGGGAGTCTCTGGGTCAGAAACCTATCCCTCCAGCATGTTTTGTTTATTGTGATGACACGATTTAGATCCCTGGAGCGTGTGGCTCTGAGGGATTGGGATTTCTTTAAGTGTAGCATGTCCATCAGCTATAGGTTTGATATGGCCTTGTATGTTAAGCAGAGATCGCCTCTGAGTAGACGATATGCGACAGAGTATAGCTGGAGTTTTGTAAGACGGTCAGCATAGGGCATCTGCTTTAGGCCTGTGATTCTATTAGTGAGGTATTTCTGTGGCCTTTCCAGTTGTTGCAGATGTCTTGAGAGGTACATAGCAAATGGGGCATTGTATTCTATAATGGGTCTAATGAGGGATGAGTACAGTAGGACATTGATCTCCTTTTTTCTGGATGTAAAGCCCTTAGTGATGAGATGTGCCACATAGAAGGATTTCCTGACTGTTGTGGCAATGTGATTATTGAAGTTGAGACCACTGTCCACCTGTGCCCCTAAGTCTCTTATCACACTTTCAGTGTTTAGTGTACTGCCACCTATATGGTAATTCATGGATACATGTTTTTTCCCAAAGGGGATAACTGTACATTTCTTGGCATTGAGCTTGAGCCCATGGCTCTGGCACCAAGCATCTGTTTTTGTAAGGCCCTTTTGTAGAGTATCCACATCATTTAGGGATTCAATAATGGCTCCCAGTTTGCAGTCATCTGTGAACTTTGTTAGCCAGAGTCCCTTAGTGTTGGCCTGTACTTCAGAGAAGTAGATGCCAAACAAGAGATGTCCCAGGACTGAACCCTGAGGTACTCCACTTGTCACTTGTCTGGAGCTGGATTTGGAGTTGGCTACTTTTACAGTGTGGGTTCTATCAGTAAGCCAGTTAGCAACCCATTGGGTGATGTAGGGATTAATGCCCAGCTTAGTAAGTTTATCTATGATTCCAGAGTGGGAGATGGTGTCAAAGGCCTTGGCAAGGTCTAGATAGGCTGTGTGGACCACCTTACCCTTGTCCATGGCTCTGGAGACTGATTCAAAGAAGTCAATCAGGTTCAGGAGACAAGATCGGCCCTTCACAAACCCAAACTGGGTGGGTTCCAGTGTTTGAAGGTTGCCAATGTCTTTGTTTATAAGTTCCATGATAATACGCTCCATGGCCTTGCAGATAAGGCTTGTCAGAGTGATGGGACAGTAGTTTCTGGGATCCAAGGTGGATCCCCCCCCTTGTGAAGTGGGATAACTGTAGCTCTGTGCCACTTGGTGGGCACAAAACCTGAGGTGAGGCTATGAATAAACATGACACTTAGATGAGGTGCCAGTTCATATTGTAGTTCATGTAGTACACAGCCCGGGATGTCATCTGGTCCCATGGATGCTGTATTCCTAGCTTTGGAGAGTGCGTTTTTTACCTGTGTGGCCATTATTACCGGAATTTGGCAATCTTCTGGTATTGAGATGGGCAATTTAGGGGGTGAGAGGGGGTGAAGTTGGCACTGAATTGATCAGCCAGGATATTGGCAATATCCTTGGGATCAGTATATTTAATGCCATTCTGTTTTAGCTCAAAGCAGATCTGAGCATTGCCATTTAGATTCTTAACATAGTTATAGAATGCCTTGTGGTTCTCTTTGGAATCTTTGGCAATTTTATTTTCATAACTAGCTTTGGAGGATTTTATGAGGGATCTCAGTTTCTTACTGAGGCTGGTAAGGGAGTTTTTTGCATCCTGGGATTTTCCTCTTTTCGGCAACAGTTTCTTCCTTTTGTTGTAAAGTTTGTTTATGGCAGGGGACCACCATATTGGCTTCCTTTTTTTGGATGAGAGCATCTTGGTTCTATTTGGGATAGCACTATTCATGCATGAGTGGATGTGCTTGTACAGTGCCTTAGTGTAGGATTCAGCAGTTGAACTTTCAGTTTCTGTCTGCATGGGTGTCATGAGGTTTGTCACTTCTGACTTGAGTAGCATGAAGTTGGCTTTGGAGAAGTTTTTTTATGGAGATGTCCTTACTGGGGGAGTGGGGGTGGGATGTGGATGTTAAGGGTGATAAGCTTATGGTCAGACCTGACTAATGAGGGGGTGACCATAGGTGTGGAGCATCAATTTCCCATGTTGGTAATGGAATACCAATGTTGTCTGGCCAAATACTGGCAGACCACAAAGGTCACAGGTATGAAGTATTGAGAAACTGCTGATGTCCCTGCACAAGCCAGCATAAGTGGAATTGCCCCACATATATCTGTGAGTCAGCTGCAAGTAGCTTCCATAGCACACATGCATACATCTCACCCCACCATCAGCTACAAGCACCTCACTGGTCTTATCCCTGCTCTTGGGAATGAGTACAATATGACCCCCACCTCTGTATGGAAATAGCCACAGAATGCAGCATGCTGAAGAGGTATCCCATGCAGGTGTGTCCCTAGCTGTAAGCAACACCCTGCCAACATCCACACCACTGGCTCAATAATGACATAAACTATTGACATTAACACCTTGAACACCTACACTGTCACCCCAGGGGAATATAGTGGCTTGTAGCCTAAGACTGTAGGAGTGACACAATGCAACGGCCTGCTACAGATGGCCTGCATCATTTCCAAATGCCCTACAGTCCTCTGTCAAAAGCCTGTATCTCAACCACACTGCCAATGTATGTTATCTCATGAACTCCCAAATAACAACACAACACAGTCCACAGGACCCATATGCAAGGCCATGTCGACAAAGCCTAGTAACATGTCCATGTCCTACTGCATGAACTGTGGACCAACCCCAAAATACTGCTGGGATGAAGTGATAACTATAGGAAACTTAACAGATAATGTTTGCATAATGTTTGGAAGAGGATATAATAACACAGGGGGTAGGAGCATAGATGCCATGGAGTATGTGATGTCGGAAATTCAGCCATGTGCACACACTATCCCTGCCTGCAAACATAGGAATTTGTGGCTTCAAACCTGCTTGTAAACCACAATGTGAAGGGATAATGACCAGAAATATAAGTCCTGCCTCTGGGTAACCTGTGTGAATCTGTATAGCTGTGAGGTATGGCTACAGCAGGATATGGCCATACTGTCACGTCGATGGATATACAAGCATGGAATCCTCAGCCATCACTGTACCAAGGTGCTGAACCATTTACACAGACCCATCAGTAAGTATCTGCAGCTTCCCCTCCAGAATGGCATGATTGTACAAGAATATGTAGGCTGCAGACTACAGTACTGGACACAGCTTCATTCACCCTGTGTTCCCCAGGAAATTACTGCAAGCAAATAAGTATACCTGGCAGTAGTTGATGACATAAAACATCACAGTGTAAAACAGTACATATGTCTGAATATCTCTGCTAACAACAAAACCATGTAGCAGAAGCAGCATAGGCACAATTACCTACAGTAACCCTCTATCCTTTGCCCATTTTGACCCCATATTGTCAACCAGCCTACAGATATCCCGCAGAAACAGGTTGCTAACTGTAGATGTAGAACACAAAAGCTTTCACTGGCGTACAACCTACGTGGAATGAATTCACACATTTAATACAGAAGGTCATACTGGGCATGCTCCCACACTTACAGAAATGAAGCCCATGACTTGCAACAACAGTGGACTGTACATATCTGACAGTCATAGATATTTGTGCACACACTCCACATTGCACACCAGTCATGCTTTGCATGTAAATTGGGTAGGAATACACACATATATCCAAGGACAACACACTATAATAAATGTGTGGAAGAGAGTGACAGACAGTGGCAAAGAGCCTTCCATCATGAGGCCTGTCCTAACCAGCACACATCCAGTTGGCTAAAACCACATGATGTGCAAATGTCAATCAATGTAGACATTTGCCTCTGGTATCCCTCAGCACTATGTGTTTGTGGTGCTTGTGATAGCTGTGTAACATGACTGTACAAGTCATTATTCATCTAGCAGTTGCATATACGTACCTGTTAAATTTAAACCTGTATGTGTCTGAGTGTTGTGTGTCTGCTTCCAGATGAATGGTTTATGGCCCATGCACACACACTGCACTCCCATTGCCCTACTTTGGCAAGCCTGCTGATGTAATTCACCTTGAAATACACCTTTTGTGAACAAACTGCCTTGTAAGCCCCATGGCACATGCTATAACTGCGCAATGCTTATAGTGTGATCTACTAGTTAGGTAGGAGTTCTAATCCCCCACATGGCAACTGTGTGTGTTTAGAGATCAATGCTTTTGTGGCCATTCACAGTCACTACACTCCCCATTGCCCTATTTTGGCATGCCTGCTGATGTCATTCACCTTGAAATACACCTTTGGGGAAGGAGTAGCCCTTTAAGCTCCATGGTGTGTGCTGTAACTGCATAATGCTGTAGTGTGATGTACTAGTTAGGTAGGAGTTCTAATCCCAACCACGGCAACTGTAAAACTGTGTGTGTATGTGTGTTTGTCTGTGTAGGGATCAGTGCTTTTGAGGCCATTCACAGTCACTAAAATTTCCATGGCCCTACTTTGGCAGGGCTGCTGATGTCATTCAATTTGAAATACACCTTTGGGGAAGGAGGAGTCCAATAAGCTCTGTGACATTTCCTATAACTGCATAATTCTGTAGTGTGATGTATTAGTCAGGTAGGAGTTATAATCCCAGACATGGAAACTGTACTACTTTGTGTGTGTGTGTGTGTTTCCCTGTCTGTGTAGGGATCAAAGCTTTTGAGGCCATTCAAAGTCACTACAATTTCAATTGCCCTACTTTGGCAGGGCTGCTGATGTCATTCACTTTAAATTACACCTTTGGGGAAGGAGTAGCCCAGTAAGCTCTGTGGTGTGTCCTATAACTACATAATGCTGTAGTGTAATGTACTAGTAAGGTAAGAGTTCTAATCCCACACATGGCAACTGTGAAACTCTGCGTGTGTGTGTGTTAGGATCAATGCTTTTGTAGCCATTCACAGTCACTAGGCACTCCTAAAAATGGAGAACATCAATATTTGTGCAGTAACAGAGACCTGATTCAAAGCTCCAGCGAGCACCCCTGCAATACCACATACAGCTCTTACCACACCTGTCAGCCACCAAATCAGGACCAAAACACTAAAGGTGGAGGAGTGTCCATATTCACCAAGGATATTCACTCCACCAGGCTACTTGCCCAATACAATGTGTCTGAAATTCTCCCAGTGCAACTAACACTAGGTAAGTCTGCAATCCAAATTGTATAGCTTGCTACAGATCCCCCACCATGCCCCAAGATTCCCACTCCCTCACCATGCCCCAAGATTCCCACTACACCTTTCTAAACATACTGGAAAATATTATGATAGAGCCAAACACTGTAATAATGGGTGATTTCAACTACTCTGCCATTAACTGGGAAAACTACTCATGTACCAACACATATGCCCAATGGTTCTTGGAAGTCATAATTCCCAATGCCCTGAATCAAGTAATCCATAGTCCCACCAGGGGCTCCAATATCCTAGACCTGGTCATTACCAACATGGGAAATCGATGCTTCATACCTATGGTCACCCCATCAGTGGTCAGGTCTGACCATAAGCTAATCACCCTTAACATCCACATCCCTCAACCACACCCCAGTAAGGAAACCTCTGTAAAGCATGTCTCCAAAGCTGACTTCATGCTACACATGTCAGTTGTGACAAACGTCATGACACCCATTCATATGGGAACTAAAAGGTCAACTGCTGAGTCCTACACTAAGGCACTGTATGAGCACATCCACTCTTGCAGGAATCATGCCATCCCAAATAGAACCAAGATGCTCCCCACCAAGAAAAGGAAGCCAATGTGGTGGTCACCTGCCATAAATAAACTTTACAACAAAAGGAAGAAATTGTTGCAGAAAAAAGGAAAATCCCAGGATGTAAAATACTCCCATACCAGCCTCAGTAAGAAGCTGAGATCCCTCATAAAATCTTCCAAAGCTAGTTACGAACATAATATAGCCAAAGATTCCAAAGACAACTGCAAGCCGTTCCACAGCTATGTCAGCAATCTAAATGGCAATTTCCAGATCTGCTATGAGCTACAACAGGATGGCATTAAGTATACTGATCCTAAGGATATTGCCAATATCCTGGCAGATTGATTCAGTGCCAACTACACCCCCCACACCCTAAAGGGCCCATCTCAATACCGAATGATTGCCATATTCCAGTAATAACAGCCACACAGGTAAAAAACACACTCTCCAGAGCTAAGAAAACAGCATCCATGGGACCAGACAACATCCTGGTCTGTGTACTTTTGAACTACAAAATGAACTGGCACCTCACCTATGTGCCATGTTTAATCATAGCCACATCCCAGGCTTCGTGCCCACTGAGTGGCATACAGCTACAGTTATCTCAGTCCACAAGGGGGAATTCACCTTGGATCCTGGGAACTACCCCCCCAGCAGTCTGATGAGCCTGATCTGCAAGGCCATGGAATGTATTATCATGGAACTTATAAACAAAGACATTGGCATCCTGCAAACACTGGAACCCACCCAGGTTGGGTTTGTGAAGGGCCGATCATGTCTCTTGAACCTGATTGACATCTTTGAATCAGTCTCCAGAGCTGTGGTTGAGGGTAAGGCAGTTCACACAGCCTATCTGGATCTCGCCAAGGCCTTTGACACCATCCCCCAGTCTGGAATCATAGATAAATGTACTAAGCTGGTCATTAATCCCTACATTACCCGATGGGTTGCCAACTGCCTTACTGACAGAACCCACACTGCAAAAAGTAGACAACTCCAAATTCAGCCCCAGACAAGTGACATTTGGAGTACCTCAGGGTTCAGTCCTGGGACCACTCTGGTTTGGCATCTACTGCTCTGAAGTATAGGTCAACACTAAGGGACTCTGGTTAACAAAGGTCACAGATGACTGCAAATTGGGTGCCAATATTGAATCCCCAAATTATGTGGATATTCTATAAAAAGGCCTTACAGAAAGAGATGCTTGGTGCCAGAGCCATGGCCTCAAGCTCAATGCCAAGAAATGTATAGTTATCCCCTTTGGGAAGGGACATGTACCTGCGAAGTACTACATAGGTGGCAGTACATTAAACACCGAAAGTGTGATAAGAGACTTAGGGACACAGGTGGACAGTGGTCTCATCTTCAATAACCACATTGCCACAACAGTCAGGAAATCTGCCTATGTGGCACACCTTATCACTAAGGGCTTTTCATCCAAAAAAGGAGGCCATTGTCCCACTGTAGTCATCTCTCAGTAGACCCAGTATAGAATATAACAACCCATTTGGTATGTACCTCTCAAGACATCTGCAACAATTAGAAAGGCTGCAGACACAACTCACTAAAAGAATCACAGGCCTAAAGCAGATGCCCTATGCTAATAGTCTGAAAATCATCCAGCTATACACTGTCACATATCATCTACTCAGAGGTGATCTCTGCTTAACATACAATGCCATGTCAAACCTACAGCTGTTGGACCTGCTACACTTAAAAAAATCCCAATCCCTCAGAGCCCACACACTCCATTAATCCAAACGTTGTCATCACAATGAACAAAACATGCTGGAAAGATGGGTTCCTGACCCAGAGACTCCACAGACTCCGGAATAGAGTGCCCATACATGTCAAGTAGAGTGCCTCTTTGGCACTCTTCAAAAGAAACCTTGATGATTGGATGGGAGATAGGAAATCCACCCTTGTGATCATGTCAGTCACCCTGCTAGACAGGGGTCTAGGGAGTTAAATAGTATGGGAAGAAATATCCAGGGAATTGTCATGGCTAGGCTTGTATAGGCCCTAAGGCTGATAACCTAGTACCAATCTATTAACCTATGAACCTATGAACTACACTTTCCATTGCCCTACCTTGGCAAGCCTGCAGATGTCATTCAGTTTGAGATACATCTTTTGGGAAACCATAACCCAGTAAGCTCAGTGGTGCATGCTATAACTGCATAATTCTGTAGTGTGATGTACTAGCTAGGTAGGAGTTGTAATCCCAGACATGACAACTATAAAACTCTGTGTGTGTTTGTTTGCCTGTGTAGGGATCAATGCTTTTGAGGCCATTCACAGTCACTACAACTTCCATTGCCCTACTTTGGCAAGCCTGCTGATATCATTCACCTTGAAATACACCTTTGGGGAAGGAGTAGCCCAGTACACTTTATGTCACATACTATAATGGCGTAATGCAATAGTGTGTTGTACTAGTTATGTAGGACGTCTTATCCCAGATATGGCAACTGTGACACGCTGTGCATGTGTGTTTGTAATTATTATCCTCTGTGGACATAGCTGTGAGTGTGCAATAACAGGACTCATTGTGAAGTGGGTTTTGCAAATTTCTTATATGGTGGGCCTATTATATGTCAAAATGTCCACCTTACAAGGACAACAGATGTCAAACAGCAGAAAGGCATGCGTAGACAATCCATACCCCTACATGTGACATCATGGATTGGGGAACAATATAGGCAACCCTTGTATTACCTGGAGAACACTCTCCACCCATATCTCATACACAAAACACACTTGGCTAGGCAACAACCACTATGTTGGTAGTTCCCTGTATATTGCCCACAGATAGCAACCTTGGTGTGATTGCAGTGGACTACAGATGACATGGCACCCTGTCCCATCCCTACAATAAGCAAATCATTACATACAGTGGTCCTTTGCTATGTTCCCCACTGGACACCTGCAACAACTGTAGAGTCAGCAAATGTAACCCACAAAGGAAATACCATGCCTTATACACATGCCTTGTATGGACAGATGCCACTGACACCAGTGAATACCTGCATCATGCTGTCAATGTAGGTGGACGGTCAACCTGGTTTCCATTGCCAGTTTCACCACATGAGGTCAGGAATGGCACATCAGATGATAACAATCTGTCTACACAACATGCCCCAGACACCCCAGGTACACTTCCACATGTCACAGAACATGCATGTGGGAAGTGTGCACATACATTCCAGACACTGTCCATGTTGTGGAATATAGAACACATACATGGCAAGTATTGCAAAGCACTGGCCACCCACAATAGTAACCCAGATGAGTGGATAGTGAATACAATACCCACCTGTGTGGGCCAATCCAGAGACTATACCCCTGAGCCACACTGCAGACCATTGTCATGTGGCCTGATGCCAAGGTATACCCTTTACATAGCCTTGTACAGCCTTCTGGCACAGTCAGCCTCTACACACCTGTGAAGCAATGCACCCATGCATGTCAGTATTGGCAAACCTGTGTCTGTATGTGTGTGGAGTATAATGATTTGGATGATATTCACACTCACTACACCTTCCATTGGCCAACTGAAGCATGCCTTCTGATGTCAGACACCTTGACATACCCTTTGCCCATATATCAGCCTAATAACCTCTGTGGTGCATGTGATACCTGCATAATACTGTAATGTAACAAACTAGTTAGTTAGTAATTCTAATCCTGACCCGGCCAACTGTGATAATGTGTGTGTGTCCCTGAGAGAGTGTTGCTGTGTTGCCCTTGACACCTGTTCTTGTGGAAAGGCACATGTACTACACCTAACTTATCCCTCCTTTATCACTATTGCTGATGTCACTCACCGTCAAATATACCTTTGGACAGTTCTCCAACCTGTAAGCTCTGTGGTGCATACATAGTCAAGAAGGGGTTTTGAACCCTGTACTGGTAAGTGTGTGACACAAACATGCTTAACTTTTACTCTCCTACCCCCTCCTTGTCTTACTTTGTCTCTGTCTGTCTCTCTCACTCCCTCTTTGGTGGATGTGGAGAAGTACACCTGCTTTGCTTAGGCAGCAGATTGTGTTTTGTAAGTGATGCTCATGATTAGCTGATGGCCTGTGCACAAATGGCAGTCTCCCAATAGCTGACTGCATGTGGAACAGCTGTGGTAACATTCTCATAGCCAATTGCATGGAAACACACTCCTATAACTAGGAACATCATGTGGGTATTGGCCCTTTTCATTCATTGTTAGCAGGACTTCATGTCAGTCTTTGGCAAACAGCATCACAGATGATAGTGGGATATACCTCTAACAAATTACACTGTGGAGACAGGCCAACAAACAGGAGGGGGATGTTCCAGACATGACTATAGAATGTAAGTCTTGCTCTTCTGCATTTGAAGTAAAGTTGGTTTAACAGAGTTTGTGTGGATATGGCTGTTCTACATGATTTAATACCTGTCATGACTGTGTTATGTGGTTGAGGAAACTCCCACCTGTAGGGCTATCTGCATACTGGCCAGTGTTTGGAGCCTTACTTGTGTTTTGTTACTCACAGATTACCTATCTTTAGAACTGCAGAAGCATAGTCTGAGGATTCCAGTCAGTACACGGTGACAGCCATGAGTTACTGACTTCATATCTCTCATAGGACATATGTCAAACAAACCCTGTTACACCAGTAAATGTATGATGTTATCACAGCAACATGTCAATATTGGCCCTGTATTTGTGCCTTCAGCCACAACTCCGTCAACCTTTGTACATATGTCATGCAGTAAGAGGTGCATATGTTCAGTACACCATTATTTATTAACATCATACCTGATAAGCCAGTAAGATATCAGACTGTTAGACATTTTATGTATAGTAGGGGTTATATTTGAGGACAAAACCTGGACATTTTGTCATAGTGTGTACAGTAGTGAGGTCTGTGTACATATGGTGATTGTTGACAGTGTGTGTATTGCGGATATGTACCTTGGCCTGTGTACAGACTGTGGTAGATGTCTTTGTTCTTTGTCCTGTTCTATCTGATGTTGCATGCTGCTCCAGTGTATGGTACTCTATCAGCTTACATGTTTGTTGGGCTAAATACACACATGTCCCATACCACAGTCATGCATCAGACTACACTGTGTATTGGCCCAGTATATGTACGGTTAATGTGTGAGTGGCACATATGAGGATGGTGTTGATCAGACAGTCCATATACTGTAATATTAAGCATGCTTACCATGTGTGGCTGTGTTCACATTAGTTGTGGGTATGCACTTTCACACAGGTGTCTGTTACTCTGTGATGTGACATGCCTGTAGAGCCTGCTATGTTTGCAGGTACATGTGTATTCCCCCATAAGAAATGTAGGCCAGTATTGTGGCAGTCTGCCTGTAGTTTGCACAGTGCTTTGTGACATGCCTAGCAGCTCAGTGTACTTACACAGTGTGATGTTATATCCAGATATTTTTCAGATGTACCGCTGATGGGTCACCATAACTGTTGTGTATTTCTGGCAAAGTAGTGGGATGCTGTACAGATGTATGTCACTAACTAGTGGGTAGTATGTGGGCATGTGACCTCTGCACCACCAGTTATTATGTGTCAGGACAGACAGGAGTGTGTGAATGCATAAACTGTGTGGGCATATGTATTCCAGTATTTAGGTGATATACTCATTTACATGGCTGTTAACATCCACATTGTCAGGCTTGGTCCACATTTCTTGCACTAAGGGGTTCTGTGTATACCTCTGGACTGACCAGAGTGTGTCAGACTGCCCACATTTATTGGACATATCTCTGCTGTATTCCACAGGACCATTGCTGTGATATCTGTGGTACTGTCCTATGATGACCTTAGGATGTCTGTCAGTAACTGATGGCATACATGTCAATAGCAGATGTGACCTCCCACACACAACATTTCTGTTAAAACAACTCCTGTTACAGTAGCAACATCCCCTTGCACTAAGAGGTTAAGACTATTGGTGCTGAGGTATGACTCCACTAAATGTTCTGGACATATGTTAAACATATATCTGTAGATATATATATATATATATATATATATATATATATATATATATATATATATATATATATATGTGTGTGTGTGTGTGTGTGTGTGTGTGTATATATATATATATATATATATATATATATATATATATATATATATATATATATATATACACATCTATATACACACACACACACACACACACACACACACACACACACACACACACACACACACATATATATATATATATATATATATATATATATATATATATATATATATATATATATATATACAGAGAGCTCTATATATAGCCATATATATATAATGCAATATACAGATGTATATACATGCATATATATGAATATATATGTATGTGTGTATATATATATATATATATATATATATATATATATATATATATATATATATATATATATATATTTTTATATATATATATATATATATATATATATATATATATATATATATATATATATATATATCCATATCCTTGTTATGTGTAAACATTACTTTTGTGTATACCTTCCCAGATGTATCATGCCATATTTACCTGATATGTGTATATTTAGATATAACAACATAGATGATTCAACAGCAATATCACTAACAAGTACTATATAATTGTAGAAGTCACAGCAATTGTTTAATATTATTCAGTATGTGTACCGAGAGATATATTGGAAAAACAACAAGTGTCTTTACAGCTGTCATGGCTTAGTGATTAACTGCTGTGACTAAAGTTTACAGGGTCGTTGATGCAAGGGCTGCTTGTTTTGTTGCTGGGCTGAACAAGGGCTGTTAGATACAGAGTTGCTAAGGTGGTTTTGAGCAGCTTTAGGTGCATTTGCATGGGTTTGCAAGAAGCTAAGCAGTGGTAACATATGGTTAAACATACAGTTGCTTACAATGTGTAGGCTTCACTTACCAGTGCACAAATGTGCTTAGGGCTAATATTGCAGCAATGCTGAAACCTGCTAAGCATGGCTCAGCCCAAGTATCCAGTGTTCACATTCTAGTCTGATAACATAGCAGGGCAATGACATCTTTAATAGGTGTATTTAATGCCATGTACATAACATGAGTCTATGTGCTGTCATTACAGTAGCAAGGGGTATGAGTCTACTGTCTGGGCCACTTGAATATATATGGCTTGTACAACACTCTTTTCCATTTGAATGTATTACATACATGGGTAGTATCCCAGGTTATATGCAGTCACACTGGCATGTAGTGTATCATTACGTTACTACTGTTGACAGTGCTTCCCCAAGTAAGAGTAGATTGCAAATTGTAGTACTGGAAACAAACACCCCTGCATGCAAAGATGAACTCTGAGTCCTCACTGTCATGCTTCTGGTGTGTGAGCTGTGTCCCATTAAATATGTCCTACTGGATAATGGTCTGACATGTGGAAAATAACTGTAGACTACTGTGTGTATAGCACATGTCAGTGAGGGCTGCCGTCATGTAGTAATGACATACCTATCAGTGTCAGACGTCTATCTGTCAACACAGTCATCCTAATGCATAGCTAGTTGGCTAGTTGATGTCTGTCTGTCCTCTGTACAAATGTGCAGATGTCAGGTATCCATCTTGGATACTTACAGACAATCTTTGCTTGACTGACACTGACATGTCTACCCAGCTGTGTTATGAATGCCACAGATAGAAATCCACACCCTGTATGCACCAGATGCCATGAATACCTCAACTAACACTACCACAGTCAACAGAACATGCTTGGGTAAAGGTCTCCAAGACAGACACTGACCATGTTATGTAATACATGTTGCATATATGTCAACTGGAGCACCTCACTGGCCCTCTGCAAGAGGTAACCAGATGATTGGCTGATGCATGTCACTCTCACCCTGAGGATCACCCCAGTGGTATCTGTTGATAGATCACCTGCTGGAACATGGCAGGTGGCATGATACCACTGTACACACATCCCCTACACTTCCCATCTCTCCATGGACAGTAGCCTGTTACACACCTATGAACCCCTGCACCAATGCACCCCAGTACTGGCAAATGTGTATGTGTGCATTACTGAGAATATCAGTGTCTGTGTGTTTGTAGACCTGTAGTTGGGAATACCCTGAGCCCCTTCGCATCCACCGCATCCCCCATTGCCATAATTACATGTGGCTGCTGCTGTACCGAATATTACTTGTACCTTGTTACACTCTTCTCCCTAAGGGCTACCTGGACCTTGCCGTACCAGCACAACACTGTTGTACAATTAGGTTGGTAGGCATGGGATACCCACTGAGTTCTGGCAGGTGTGTGCATGTGATAAAACCAAAACGAAGCAAACAAACGTTGAAATCAAAACAAAATCCAATAGTGAGCAGAGTCCATGAACCAAGAAGCTGTTGAATATTTATTGTTTGTAGAATGAAGCACTTTTTGTTGACACTAGTGTGCCAAATTCTTCTGAAGAAGTTGGCGCACTAGTGTCAATGAAAAGCGCTTCATTCTGCAAACAATAAGTGTGTGTATGTGTGCATGTATGTATATATGTAGGGTACAGCATTCTGAGGCCACGTTCTCCTATTACAATACACATTGCCACACAGTATTAGGGATAGTGATGTCGCTGACTATTTGAGAGGCATGATAATGCATCACCCTACTATGCCTGTGGCATGTGCATTAGATGCACATCCCTGTAGTAGCACTCTTGGGATGGACAAGAGGTTGTATTGCAGCCCTGGTCAATGTGTGATGGTGGGTACATCAGAGTGTTATCATGGGTTTCAGTGTGTACAATATCCGCAGTGGGGTGTGGGTGATGGGTATGCTGTCTTTACACAATGGTACCCCCAGTACATGTCCCATGTTCCACTGTATGGGGACCACTGTCACCATCAACCATACAGGTACCTGATAACACTATCCAGCCCAGTTATGCATGTGCTATGTGCAACTTACCTGTAACACAATGGACACACTGACAAGGTAGTTAGCACTGATAGGCCCAGGTCTCTCAGATGTGTGTCTAACTTTTATGTGTTTGTCAATGTGCATATGACAGTATGTCACATTATGTATTGTCCATAAACAACCAGTACATCCCCCATTACCATACTGCACATGCCTGGGGATGTTCTTCATGTAACGTGTAACCTGGAACACACCTCATCCTAAAAGCTGTGTGGTCTGTGCAATTAAAGTCATACACATCAGTGGCACTCCATACCTAGGTAGGGGTCTAGTCCCAGTGTTGACAAGTAAGTGCGTGCGTGTGTGTGTGTGTGTGTGTGTGTGTGTGTGTGTGTGTGTGTGTGTGTGTGTGTGTGTGTGTGTGTGTGTGTGTGTGTGTGTGTGTGTGTGTGTGTGTGTGTGTGTGAAGGAATCTACTTCAGTTTGCAGAATATACATGTCCCAGGAGGTCATCTGTCTGAGAACTGCCTGGCATATGCTAACATTTCACAGGTATCATCCTGTGGGCATACATTCCATCACAACTAGTGTTAGATGTGTAAATGGCTTCTTTCCCACTGTATAGGTGTGCAGCAATACTGGGGTTGGTATATATAGCTGGGTGTGGCAGTTGTGGACACAGCCACCATCATTGCAGTTACTGTTGAGTGTATCCCCCTGCTTAGCTGGCCGTAATACTGTACAGTTCAGTTAACAGGTTAGTTAGTTGTCTTTCACACTATCTGCAGTTTTACAGCACCTCTCACTCTCCAAAGGGTAGGGGTGTGCCATCCACATCAGCACACATATGTTTACTGAGTTGAGGATTGCACTACATTGGGGAAGGGGACATATACCCTGCCAGTACCATCATCAATGACATTAAACTAGTGGACTGCTTTTTCCCCAATGTTTTGTTGTGCCTATTCTGGCTTGGTGGAATTACATAGGCTACAATGTGCCCCTTGTACAGGTACATACATCCATGCGTACAATATTCTGTGTGTATTGCATCAACACCAAAGCCTATGTGTGTTATACACAAACATGTAGCATGTACCACTCAGTGCACTTACCATTGTCCACTGTAGAAGGGCTGCTAACAACAGCCACCATGCACTCACCTGTATACACCACCCCCAGACCTGTCAGCCATGTGCCAGATGCAGAAACTTTTATATCAGCTATGTGGCACATGCAGTAACTGTTATACAGACCTGTGATATGTGTTCCCCTGTAACCAGGATATGGCACAGCCAAGGTGTCACCACAGTGCCATATCCCTTTTATGATATGGCAGCAGACCATCCTCCTGCTGACACATGGACACCTACAACACAAACAGATTACATTATGGAGACCACAATCACTCAGTATTAATAACAGCTATAATGCATCATGACTGAACAGCTACACTTCCTGGCATGTAAGCATTAAACTTTACTGCTGACAACATGCTACACAGCAGTACATTGGCACACCATAGTACATTTACTATGTGCATCAGAACCATATTAGCCTGTCCCTGCATTGATGTTATGGATGACAGGGATGTGGCACAGGTATCATCATATGCACAGGGTGTGTTGTTGGTTTGGCAGAGACCTAGGCTAAGACATACGTTGACACCATGTGTGTGAGTAAGGGATTTTAATTATTGATATGGCTGTGGTGATGTGATGTCTGTAGGTATGGGGTTGCCCTAGCTGTGTTTGTATTGTGTGTGAGTATGCATACACACAGTTATGCCATATGGCTGCCCTATACAGGTGCTTGTTGGACAGCTGCTGACCATACCTGGCAGGGTGTGTAGTTCACTGCCTCCGGCCATGGATATGAGAACTTTGCCTGCCAGGGTTTCCACAGGCATGTCCATATACAAGCCATGATATGGTACTCTCCCATGATGATGACATATGTCTGCTGGAACCAGGACCCTCCTGGGACTGGCCAGGGCCATGTGCGCATGGCCTGCTGTGGTGTGATGTGTACAGCACCCCCCTGCAGTTTTGGGGCTGGTACTGCCACTACAGGAGTGGCTTTGTATCCTTGCACATCCATGTCAAACTCCAGCTGTTGGTGTTGTTGGCCTACATCCATGTGGCCATTGCACAACTCCCACCACATGCTCGAGCACAGACAATCCATGGTCAAGGAGTTCCACCATCTCACCCCACCATCTATCCATGACCTCTGTATAATAACATTGGGCACCTGCAAGATCATGGATTTTGTCAGTAACAGCTGAATGAGTAGCCCTCTGCAGTTTCAAAGCCTGTTTGGTGTACTGTTCCATAGATGCTTGCACCTCCATGACAGCCTGAAACATGCATCTGGTGGTACCAGATGTGGCACTTCTGCCAGGGGCATGACGACCAGCAGACCTCCAGTGAGCACCCCTGTACATCTGCCTATGTGGTACCCTGCCAGACATCTGGCTATGGCTGCTGTGTTCAGACACATGTACCATAGATACCACACTGTCCTGTTCCCTTCCACCAACCACAAACTGTCCCTCTGCTATGGCCACTGGTGAATGGGGTATGTATAGGCACTGTGACTGTGTGTGAGGATGGGGTGGATAACAGCAGGATATCAAACAATGGCAGAGTTTCAGCTGCTGACAGCCCTGCCTGTGCCTCAACACACCTGTCATCAGTTTTAGTGTCTGTATGGACACCAACATCAGATTGCCTACAGGAGGGACCCTGACCCACCTTGCCACCTGTCAGGGAAAAACAAGAAATGCACTTTAAAACCTTTACGTCATCACTTAACAGTACACGCATACACACACAGGCACATGCACACACACACACACACACACACACACACACACACACACACACACACACACACACACACACACACCCTGACATTGAACCATAATACTTACCTGTCCCTGAGTTTACAGACTGTCCCTAGTTTATTCTGTTAAGTTCCCCATCCTGCATCAGTCTTGGAAACGTACAGCCATTAATACCAATCATTAATATATCATTCTTCTAATTGCCTAGACAAGTGGTCACAAAACATGACTTGTTACTCCATTACCTTTTTGACTTAATTGGAATCGTTTTTTCAAAGATTCCCTGATGTCATCCAGTGTTCACCCTGGGTTTGTCCAGACATCCTGAGCAAGGGTCCCATATGTTAGGGGCTACTACAGCCACTCAATAATGTCAAGCACTGTAGTGTCATATGTAACTATTGTTCGGTAGATGCAAGATCTGTTGCTCTATTATCTTTTTATGTGGATTACAGTAATATTTAGAAACACTCTCTGGTGTTGTCTAGTAACTCCCCAATGCATCTCTAGTGCTGCATACATTGGTATTATTTCACCTTTCTGCTGATTGCAATTATAACAGTATTGCTGATGTCTAGTGCCCTTCCCAATGCATGTTCCATGCTACAGACCTTATTATACTATCAGCTGTCCTGAGATTACATGTCAGACAAGTATTCCTGGTGTCTCATGTGTCTGTCCATGTCCATGTACTGCACGATTTCAAAGGGAAGTCGAGAGGTATGAACAACCCCACACTCACACATGTGCATACATGGACACACACATATACACACACATACATCCTACATACATCATCCCCCCTCCACTGCACCAGATTGCATTTAGAGACAAAATAACCCCCACCCCCACACACACATTTACAGGTGAGGTTGCACAAAGATATTACACACAGACCTCCCGTTACCCATCTGCCAACATGCATGACATATGGCACTCAACAGCATGCAGTGCAGCTATAGTCAATCACTGCTAGCAACATTATACATCTCTGTGATGCATGGATTGTGTTAGTAGTTGATGCCCCTTCCTGTGGAACACACTGCACCCATGTACACAGTATTGCTGTGCACCTGTTTGGCACCCTGGCATGTACTGTGCACCATGCTTCACAGGTGTACACACCATTGCTGAATGTGTACTACTGTATTAGTTATGTTTGCTCTGCTGCTCACAGACCCTATGTGTTTGTCCGACATGTACCTGGGATGATATGAGGACAAATGTCATTTGTGAATGCCTGATGTCTGATTAACAGATCTCATCATCAGTGGTGTATGCATGGCCAATACAATACAATTATGCTGACAACCTGCAAACCTTACTGTGGCTATGGGGAGTGTACACACCCTTATTGATATGATGCCCTCTTCCTTGATATGGCATGGGACTACATTACTGCATATGTTAACATTACATGAACCTGATATGTGACATATGACCTGTACAATGAAATGCAGTATCAAACAAATGTGTAAGTTGTGCAGATGTTGATTGAGATGCATACACTTTGTGGGTGCATATGTGTGCACGCCCTTATCATGATGGTTTGTTGCACCTACTGTTATGTGTACTACAGCAGTCACTATTCCTGGCAGGGGTATACTAGCATGGGCCATCTGCATTTGCCAGTATTTGGTCAGTTTGCTCTATAAATGTCCCCCAACTCTGCATGATTGTAAGGTCAGCTCATGTGCAGATCCCTTGGAGGTCACACACTGCCACCACTATTGCTGTGGAATCAGTGTTATGTCTGCCACAGTTCCTGACCTTGACTGTGTGCAGATACAGACATTCATAGCATCCTTTGGATCTCTGCTTCAGTGTGCTGTTGTATCATGATGACACCCCCCTCCCCACCCTCAGCCTTTGTGCAGATGCTTGACAACTATGGTCTACACGTGTCATATTGCAGTGTCCCAAAGACTAAACACCATGTGTACCAGCCTAGTCCCAGCTAATGAATGGTAAACATACAGGTGTACACTGGCACCAGCAAGGTACAGATGGGGATGATGGGCCTGAGGTGGGGTGAGATGTTGGTTGTGCAGCACATGTATCTTAACTGATACCGTCTGTAGGTTTCCAATGTGGTCTTGGTACACCAGTACACATTGCAATAGGAGCCTTTTAGGGGCCTTTTCTGTTATGCATACACCACTTGTAGATAGGCCTGGCTGATGTTTCCTGTGGTACAACTGTCCCATCTGATTACCCTAACCCATGGGCCACACTCATGCAGAGTCCGGCCAATTGCTGGTATGGGTACTGCACAGCTAGTACTTGCTAGACATTCCTGAAACTCCCTCAGTTTTGTGGCATGTTACTAGGCAGCCTGCATGACCGGTTTACAATATGTGACATCATCTGTCTTGGATGGCCATCTGTTTATTTCCTACATTAATCCTGTCCCATACATCCCTGCCACACTGCACTGTTTGCCATGGTATATGGTGAGGTATGGCTACATGTCCAACTCCTGGGTGCTACCTGTTGGGTATGAGGTCCATGCCATGGCATGTAAGATGTGTGCAAGTCATGGCTGCCTCTGTTGCAGGTAAGTGGGCACATTTGATGGCCAAACATCTTGGACAGCAGACCATTTCTTTGTGTGACACTGGGGACCTGTACTTGCTAGATGGTCCATACTTATGAAGAATGCATGCTGTCAGTACCTCAACAGCTTCTTCCACTATATTTTATCTAGACTGTATGCACACATATGCTACCAGTGTTTGTGAAGGTATGTATTCCCCATATTTGCTGTCCTAAGATGGGATTCCATATTACACATTCATTGCTCATGTTAGGACCACATTGCAGGTTGTAAGGGTTGTGAAATGCAGTATTGTGATATGCCGTAGTATAGATCTGTAACAGTTGCCATTGTAATACTGGTATATACACTGTTGTAGCACTGTATAAGGGTGATGTTTCAGACATGTCCCTACTGTAGACCATTTGTCCCACCATTAAGTTCATCTCTGTGCACACATTTTGCAATGTCAAGATGTTAGTTGTATTGCAGGAGACTGACATACCCTTCAGATACACCATCATGGAGAACACTATGATGCAATGCAGTTAAAAGAAACAATACATGAACATGTACAGCATGTATTATGGGTAGGAGTGTTAAATGTGTGCATGGAATATACCATGACTATAACATGACCGGTGTATTGTCAAACCTGAACAAACACCATACTCACCAGCTACAGGCTGCTGCCCTGGAAGTATACCAGAGGGACCTACATAAATGTGTAAGAGATGTGATGTCAGCAGCCACACCTATGGCATTGGCACAGGGTAGGTGCAGCATTACAGTACATCAACAGTACAAGCCCACAATACTACAGATTATGCACATCTGTTTATTACTACAATGCAGCAACAGACTATATATTTTTCATCTGACATATGCATGATCTAACTCTACAGATGTGGATGGATACACAACAGTGGTCTACTGATGTGCCCTGTGGCCTTATCTGCATGCTCTTCTGCCATTGTGTGGGTAGCACCCACCTTCACTATGCTCACTGTCAGGTGTTGTGTTTGCAGGCGGGCAGGTGCCCTGAGGCTGGCAAGGAGCTCCTCAACATGTGTCAGAGGGGGCAGGATGGCATGACCCCCACCTGTTGCATGCTAGTCCCCCTTAACTGCAGCAGCATGTTGACGGGGATGGCAAAGTAGATCGGTGCATCAATGTAGGACCTTCTCATAACTGCAGTTATGCAGGCTGACATAATTTATCCTGTGGACAAGATTGTTCACAGGTCAGTCGACTCCTGCAGATCATGGGCTGTACACTTAAACAAGGTGTGGTAGTGGTGCACCAGGTAAGAGATGATGGCATCATTCTCTTCTGCTGTATACATTGGCAGGTGTTCCCTCGACATATTACCTGAAAGACATAAAGACGGAAACAGGTATGAGGACTTCATACTGCAAGGTTATCATAGTTGTTAAAACACATCTCTGTCTCCCCCCACCATATCTGCAACAACAATCTGAGCACACAACTCAATGGCATTGTCTACAGAAGACCTACCATTGTGACATATATCATATTGTACAACACTTTCTGCTATGTGTTTGTAGTCCTGTTCCATGTTGGAACACTATCATCGGTGGCTTGTTACGGACAATGTCACCTGCATGCCATTTTAAGCACCACTATGGTTCCATATATGCATGTGTTATGTTTGCTATGTGACTGCTGTACATCTGTGGTTTTGTGTTAATGGGGATATCTATCCATGCTGTTAGACATAATCCAGGAATGTTTGGACTATTACTACCCACATATCTTCTATAACAGTGCCACATTAGCATGTTTAGAGAACAGTTGCCAGTAGAACCACCTCTCCCAACTCATCTAGCCATGTTACCAGACCACATCACATGTGGGACCCATCCAAGGACCTCCTCATCTACTGGTCCTGCACTACCTTCAGGTGGAACCACCTCGGGGGTGGTGTTCACCCCCCTGGGAGCACACATAGACAGGATCCTGTCACCCGAAGTCAAGTCCAGGGTCTGGTTCATAAGGAGCTCCACAGAGACTTGGGAGAGTTGCTACAGCACCTTGAGGCCCTCAGTACACACTCACAGGGTCCGCATGCT
>NC_056733.1:1735718178-1735743178 GCF_019279795.1 Protopterus annectens
CTGTGTTTTACCTGCAGTATACACCTCTTACCTGGTATACCTGTGAAGGTATTGTTTGTTAACACTACCTGACTGTTTCTACACATATTCCAAGATTCCAGGTTGATGTTATGCACATACCTCTTCATCTCTTATTCAACACACTCTGGCCAAGTCTTGACAACATGCAGGTGAACCTGGGACATATTTTGACTATTGCCCTCATAAACCATTGGTGAGTTGCTACAATGACAGGTTTGTTTTCATATACATTTTCTGAACATTTACAGGTCTGACAGTCAGTTATATGACATTAAATGCTGCCTAAATGTCACAGATCATAACACTGATATGCCAGGGGGACAGGGTAACAGGCACCAGATATGGGCCAATTATCTAGACATTCTGGAGAAATCTGTACAGTTGAAGGATATGATTCTGCATACAGCTTACTACCACTTCCAGGATTCGAATCATGTCTGTGTCTGCTAAAAATAAAACAGTGTGCACCACGGTTGAGTATGTTATATAGATATTGCTGTGTATCACTTCTCTGATTTCTGTCTATAAGTCTGCCGTGGTTTTACAATCTGACCTTTTAATTACAACACTCTTATACAGGTTTTCCCAGACAGTCGTATTATGTAGCACTGTGTGGATGGCAGTGATGAGTAATACCTTATTATTCAGAGAAACTGCAACACTAACACTGCCATACAATACCAGATTAAACAGTACCAGCCCAGGATTTCAATCTTTTATTTCAAGGCACAGTTTTTGTATCTGACAGACCTGTGGGGGAATGTTTTTAACACTAGCTGAATGTTGCCACACATATTACCAGATTCCACATTATTATTATGCACATGTCTCACTCTGTTACTGCACACACTATAGTCATAGCTTCACAACATGGGGTTGGGATGGGACATACTTTGGTAATTACTCTCATAACAATTTGGTGAGTTGCTAGAGTGACAGGTTTCTTCTTATAGATATATTTCTGACAGTTATGATGTCTGACAATCAGTTGTATGTCATTATCCGCTGCCTAAACATTTGGGATCATCCCACTGATTTGCTTCGGGGACACAGTGGCAGGCAGGGGAATTACGCCAATTATCTGGACTTTTTGACAATATCTGTACAGTTGTGGGGTATGATTCTGCATCCAGCCTACTAACACTCCCAGGATTCGAACCATGGCTGTGTGTTCTAAAAATTCAGCACTTCACAACTTAGGTGAGTGTGCTACTTGGATTATGTTATCTATCTTTTCATTGTTTTCTGTCTAGGTCTCTCTCAGTTGTACAATATGACCTTGTGATTACAACAGTCATATACACACATTCCTACACATTTTATTTATGTAGCACAGTGTGGGTAACAGTGCTTAATACAACAGTACTATTAAGAGATTGCAACACTACATTACCATATGTTACCAGAGTAAACACAAGCAGTGCAGGAGTTAGACCTTTATTGCCAACCCTTTTATTTACATACAACCTATATGAGACTCTTCCTGCAATATTGTCTGGTTTATTCAGTACATGCCATACACAATACAGGTTTTATACTGGCAATTAACTTTCTACTACTTTTAGATTTATTTCTTATGACAGTACATGCAAGATTATTACTACCCTGCCTTGTGACACAGCCTCTGCAGCCTGCAGGCATGGGCTTCCTGATTCACAGCTCACTCTGCTGCCGCTGTCAAAGACATAAGAGGAATATTTAGCCATACCTATCCATAATATAGATGAGCTGGCAATTATTAAACAGATAGCAGGATGAGTACTTACACATGACTGGGACATCACCCAACTGCCTAGCTTCTTGGATCCACTGATCCAAGAGCTTCCTCTTCCTCCGTTTCAGGTCAGCATAGTGATCCCTGACCTGCTCACCAGTTTGAGGGATGCCAGTGGCACTGGTGAGGTCATGGGCAAGACAGTCCCAGGCTTCTTCTTTATACTGGGAACCCTGGTTCTGGCCCAGCAGCAATCTCTGTTCATGGTATTTAATGAGGAGTCCTGCCATGACTTTAGACTCCTGGATGCCCCAGCACTGCATCCAGAAGCAGGACCCTTCTCCCACACAAGCCATACTGCCTACATGAGGAAGCTGCAACCAGTTATGAGATGTATTCCTGCCTGTGGGGTTTAAATATGGCCGATTTCCCACACTTTGCTGTGATTGGATGGTTTTGAAAATGTTAAGCTATGGGCAAACCTGCTTACCTAAGGTTGGCATTGCTTAAAGGGGTATGCCAATGGGAAGATTGATTTAACTGGCCTACACATTGCTTACACCTGGTAAGCAGGGGTGTGCAATGCCTAGCATTGCTTAATTTTAAATATGCACACTAGTTGCTGTTTGGCATTGATTAATCATTCATTACATGTTATATATTTGTTTAGTATCCATGCTTCAAGTGTACATACACTGTATTTGTTCCTTGTGTTTGTTGGGGATTTCACCACTTTATTACATTGACACCTCACATCTGGACTTAATGCAGTACTCCAGTTCACATATTTATGTTATGTAGTGAGTTATACAACATAAAACTGTATTTTAGATTCCATTCACATGTAAATTGTGATTTTGCTATAGTGAGGATCTGTTTGGGGATACCTCAATTTTATGTATTGCTGTGATGGCTTACTGGTTAACTGCTGTGACTATAGTGTACAGGGTCCTGGGTTCAAGACATGCAAGGGTTGTTTATTTTGTTGCTGGGCAGAACAGCGGCTGTTGGATACAGAGTGATGAAGGCACTTTTAAGCAGTTGTATGCAGGTTTGCGCGACAGTAAGCAATGCTAACTTCTGGTTAAATATGCTTACAGAGAGTTATTTTAATATTGCTTAACCTGTGTGCACACTGCTTACCCCCATGCAAATAGGCTTAAACCCACTTACTACTGCTTAAAACTGCTTACTCCCGCTTACCCCCATACTAATTTAGACAGAAATGAAACATCACTCTTGGAAAAGTGGTAGATTTGGACTCTATGGATTTATCATTCCTTACACATTATACCTTCATTTTGTATCCCTTATTCATGTGTACATATACTGTTTGAGACACTTGTGTTTATCTGTGAATTTTATCACATTATTACACTGACACCTCACATCTGCTCTTAATGCAGTACTCCATTTCAGAAATATATGTTATTTAGTAGGTTATACAGCAAAAAAATGTTCATAAAGTGATTTCACATTGAAAATGGAATTTACTATAGTGAGAATCGAAATGGGAATGACTGCTCGCAAAGTGAACGCTGTAACCACTACACTATTGCAGTACAACTTCAGTTGCATATATCTTGCTGTTTATCTTCTTGTGCCATTTAAGCTACAGTACATATAGCTAAACAATGGGCAAACCCGCACACATATGGTTAAATTTAATCTGTTTGATAAAAAAATTCTCTACTGTTATTTTCTCTTGGAAGGCACAGGGTTCACTTATTGCTGTGGATTCCTGCATGCATCTGCACATTTGGCAGACATCCTAGTAAACCCCCATACCTCTCAACCTCTTCAGGCAAACTATCTGGACAAAGCTTGATAACTTGTGGTACAACTATGGACATATTTTCATTATAGCTCTTATAAACTTGGGACAGTTGCTAGAGTAACAGGATTTGTTTTAATATACATTTTCTGATGGATTTGAAGTCTGACACTGAAATGTATGCATTATTTACCAACTTCAATCCTGAGATCATCTCAGTGATTTTCCAGGACAAATGGGGTGCTATATGGGCATGTAATTTTGACATTCTGTGATGATTTATACAGTTGGGAGGTATGCAGCCTCCTATGAGCATTCATATTCATTATAATTGCCAGGTGGCACTTCCTGAGTGCAGGGGCATGTGTGCTGTCAGACATACCCCCTGCACTTGTCCACACTACATGTCCATTTAGGAGCAGAGGCGGTGCGCCTTCATTACTATGCATGGCACTCTGCCGTGCTGCCCTTAGATGATCATTTCCATGCAGGAATAACTTATTCCTGCACCAACGATTAGTGAATCCCAGGGGTAGTTTTTTAATATTATTTTCAATATTCTTTACAGAAGTCTTCATTATTAAATTTTGAGGAGTAGTTCGAATATGAATTGTTTAAATATGTGAAATCTAACTTAAGAATTTTATAAATTTGTGACAAATATGATTTATTTTTAATGCATTATTATTGATATTTCTGAAGAATTCCAATAATTTGTGGAACAATTTCTTATCTAGGTTAAATATCTTATTTATCTCTGTGTTCACAAAGTCTCGCAATGTTTGGAAAATTAACCAATTCTCAGAATCGTAATTGTATTTGGTCCTTAAATTTTCAACAGTGTGTGTGTGTGTGTGTGTGTGTGTGTGTGTGTGTGTGTATACATATATGTATATATATATCTATATATATCTATATATATATATATATATATATATATATATATATATATATATATATATACACACACACACACACACACACACACACATATATATATATATATATATATATATATATATATATATATATATACACATATATATATATATATATATATATACACATACACACACATATATATATATATATATATATATATATATACACACACACACACACACACACATATATATATATATATATATATATATATATATATATATATATATATATATAAAACACCAATAAATTAAATTACTTTGTTGTTTCAATACTAGCATTTTGTTGAAGTTATGAGTTTCTAAGCAGTCATTTGTATATGCAACTGGAAACATAGAAAATATTAAGTTTTTAATGCAATGGTTCTAATATGTTAACTTTTGAAAAGATGAAATGTTATTTAAAAAGTGAATTTTAGAAGTGGGTGTAATACTGTTTATGCAAAAATATTTTAATAACCAGAGAAAATAGTTACTACTTATTTATGGCTGGTTGTGATATATTTATTACTTACTAATAAGGTTTCTTGATATATTTGTTTCCATTTTGAATCATAAGATGAATTTATCCAAAACAATAAAACTTTTACAATTGTTGAAGTAGCATACAACTGAATTATTAGTAAATGTTATTCCACCATTATCCTAAGATTTCTGTGTCAATCAAAGGAAATTCTTGGTTTACTAAGATGCCAAAAAATTAAGTAGCATATTATTTATCTTCTTCATGTTTTTTTTTTTTTTTTGGTGGAGATGGTGCTAAAGATTGTAAGACAAACAATATTTTAGGGAGAATTGCCATCTTAATAAGCATTAATCATTCTTCTATGTTAAAGAATAATTTATTCCAATTTGTGACTAAACTTAAAAGGTTGTTTGTATTATTTCTTTACTATTAGACACAATGGTTATACCAAAGTATTTCATTTGATTGCTATTGCAATTGAAGTTAGAATATTTTTGTATGATTTTTTTTTTATTTTTTATTTTTATTAATAATGTACTTGTTTTATTATGACTAAATCTTAAGCTTTTATTGTTAGTAAAATATCATCAGCAAAGAGTTGAATCTTTAGTTTGAAATCTTCTTTTACTTTGATACCATTAATGTACTTATTGGATGTAATAGTATTAGTTAAGAGTTCTAAAGCTAATGCAAAAAGTAGAGGTGATAATGAACAACCTTGTTTTGTGCCTTTTTGTAATTTAAAGAAATTAGAAAGAAAATAGCTTATTATAAAATCAACACAAGAGTTTTTGTATATCTTAGAAATCAATACAATTAGGGGGCGTGGCCAAGGATGAACACAGGATAGCAGCAGATTTCTTCAGCTCCACCAACATAACTACATTAACAGGAAATTATTACTTCAAAATTCAACTAATGGAATAATTTTCTTTCTAATAACGTTTGGAATATCAGTATCTTGAATAATATCTAAAAAAGAAAGAAAATTTAACTAATTTTCCTGTCAGAAATCTTTTTGGAAATTTCTCTCTCATCACTTCTGTTCAGAATGAGTTCCAGCAAGGCTAACATCCAGGATTCCAGCATTAAGAAAGAGCTTCAGTCTTTACTATCAACTATTCAACAACTAACAACTAAAATGGACAGACTGGATGTTAAAATTGATAACTTTATAGAGAAAACCACAAAACAAATGGATGTGCTACATCAAGATCTACAACATCAAAAAGCTCTGATTACTGGTATAGAAGAGACACTTAATGATATGGACAAAAGAATAAAGGAAGAAGAAATAAACATTGAATTCTTATTGAAACAAAACACACACCTTCAATCCAAACTAGATGACTTGGAAAACAGATCCAGACGCAATAATATAAGGATTTTTGGACTGCCAGAAAATATAGAAGGTAATGACATTACATCTTTTTTAAATACTTGGCTTCCCAAAACTTTAGATCTGTCAGAGGCATTTTCTTTTGGTATTGAAAGAGCCCATAGGTCTTTATCTAATTCTAATACAAATAAAAAGTATCCTAGATCAGTTATTGTAAGATTTTTATCATCTTATGACAAGGAGTTGGTATTAAAATCTGCGTGGGCTAAAGCACCTATAAAAATTAATGAAGCAACAGTGCGCTTTGACAATGACTATTCTTCTCTGGTAATATCAAAAAGAAAAGTCTTTTTACCATTAATAAGAGAGCTTAAGAAAGCACAGTTCAAAACTCATCTTTTATTTCCTTCCAAGCTAAAAATCTTTTTACCGGATGGCCCTAGAATTTTTGAAGACTTGGACTCTGCTTTGCTGCACATTAAAAAAAATAAAATACTAGATAAAATAGAGGATATGGAATGGGCAAGTCCTTTGTTAAAGAGAATGGCAACAGGAACTTCTTGGAAGACATCAGAGAAACAAAAAAGACTAAAAAACAAATGACATGTTTTATATTTCTTTGAACTCTTTAATTACTGTTACTACATTTACAAGAAAACCACAAATATTTTAATGGTTTGTTCAAAGTTATTTCAATATGCAAGAATTGAATTTTGTTTTATAAATAATCAAACTTCCTGAAGAACAAATAACCTGATATGAATCAACTTGTTTCTCTTTTGTGACAAAGAGACCTAAGGTTAGTAATTTGATACATTTCCTTTCTTTTCTTGTTTTAAATAATGGCATTCTCTTTAAACTAAACATCTAGAGAGGGGTGGGGAAGAACAGGGAGATGGGAAGGATGAAAAGAAGGAAATAAGGGGAAAAAATAATCTATTAACTCTTTAAAATTATTTATGCTGTTTAAATGTTACTGCTATTTATTACACCATGACTAAATTGCTTAAATATATGATATCAAATAATATGTCATGATATAACTGCAGTTGACTAGAACTAAAAGTGTCTGAAAGTAATATGTTTCAGGTTTTACTTTATTAAAACAATCAGCAAGTAAATATCTTTGTAGGTACTTTTTTTTTTTTTTCTCTCTCTCTCTCTTACTTATAGGGTAATAAGGTTCTGATAATAATGATGTGTGTATGTAACAAACTCTGAATGAGAAAATGAAATGGGATATATAAAAATAAGTTATGTTTATGTTAAACAATTGAAGGCTTGGTTTCACTGCCATAGAGACTGCAATGACTTGTGAAGTGCTTTGAGAAGGTTTTACACTGCATAGATACATTTGTACTACAAAATGAATGTCTGTCACTTACTTTTATTAAAATTCCCGCCAGAATGTTATGGGAGACAATTTGGGTGTGGGTATCCTCGTGAATAGTGTCCTCGAGTCGTTTTTAAAGCTTCAACATCAAGAAAACGTGCAGAGAAGCTGAAAGCAGCCATTTTGAACTTTGACCCCTGATTTCACACAGACTCATCACAAATTGTAAACTGTTTCAGGAAGTAGAACTGCTGTAAATGCGATATTGTGATGAAAAACGAACTTTATGACAACAAAATGTGAGTTTTTCTTTATAATTATTTATTTATTTAAGATGTAACTTATAAAATATAAAAGTTATAATGATTTTAAATGACTTAATATGCCATAGTAAACAAATGGGATAATTTAGAAGGCATAGAAGATAAAACTCATACACAAATGTTTTTGAAAGCTTATGTGACTGCTGCACTTTAAAACATATAGATGCATATGATTTAAAGATATGTAATGTTATAATGCTTCTGCCTTGACTAAAAGACAAGTATATGCATTATTATGTTTATATTTCAGAAGAAAATGTCATGTGATACATTTTAAAGCTGCAGTGCAGATATATAGGATACAGATGGCTTTCATCACAATGATTTGTGTATAACCAGGGATCAATATTGCTGTGTAGTATGTTCTTTTAACTTATATATTGTGAATATTCATTTTATTTATATGATAAGAATGAGTATAAGAAGGAAGCTTTTAGTGCATGTAATTTAAAGTTTTAAAACCACTAACAGTACTGCTTTGACAGAAAATGGGTATACCCTAATGTAAGTAATGTCTGAGTCATGATAGCTTGAGATGACAAATGTTATTGAATTCAACTGAGCATAAACATATAATATGAACTTATTATTACAAATTTTTATTAAACTACCATATGGGTATTCCTCCTTTTTCTGTCTCTCTCTCTCTCTCTCTCTCTCTCTCTCTCTCTCTCTTTCACTCTCTCTTCTCAGCTCTCACTTTCAAGATTGTTAGAATGCTATTATGATTATGAATTTAGTATATAGAATAGATGTACATAGCAATATTAGTTGATTATAAATGTTTTATATGATTATATGAAGCTGTTATATAAATTATTTAAGTTTTGCTATAATAGATAATCTAATTAAATGAGGTTAACTTTAGTTAATAATAGTTAGTATTGAAGTAATTTGGTGGCAGCTGGAGTACTGCTGCTTAGGATAGGGGGATAACTTGAGTGGTATTTGCTACTCGAAGTTGGAGTTTTTAACTCCAGGCTGGATGCATTGTTTTATCCAAACAATATTTTCACCTGATTATTATCATGTGTATATAGTTTTGACATCCACATTACATTTTATAAATTCATTGTCACTACAAACAAGAGTTAGAATTAAACAAAATTCCATAAGATTTTCATTAAACACAGTTGTAATTAATAGAATACCTAAAGGAGGAGACATAATACTACTTATTTTAGTAAATGTTACTCTGATTATGAGTTTTATATGTTTATAACAGTTAAATGGTAACTTTAGAAGGAATTTCTTTAAACATTAATGGACTGAATAACCCATGTAAAAGGGCAAGTTTAATGAGATATATTAATCTACATAGAGCCAATTTAATATTCCTTCAAGAAACACATCTCCTAAAAAAAGATATAGATAAATTAGCCACTAATAAATATACAGTCTTGGCTAGCTCAGAACACACACAGAAAAAAAGAGGAGTGGCTATCTTATGGAACAAAAATATGCCTATACCTAAAACTATGAAGTCTTATAAAGATGATAAATGAATGTTCTGTATGGTCACAATACAGATTAATGGGAAAATATATACATTAATTAATGTATACTGGATTCCAGGAATTGGCAATAATACAGTGAAACACCATGTCAATAAAATTATATCATTCTCTATAGGAGATATTATTTTAGCAGGAGATTTTAACTGTATTCTGCATGAAAAAGACACTACTACTATAGGAAAAAGGAAAATCACATCTAATGCAAAACATTTAAAGGATTTCATTAACTTATATCATTTGAATGATATTAATAATCAGGCAGATTCTAAATCATTACCATACACTTTTTTTCTAATAGACATAAAACTTATTCAAGAATAGATAGAGTCTTTATTTCTAACCAACTGGTAACAGACTTAATTAATTCTAAGATCATTTCATGTCCTATATCAGATCATAATTCAATTGTCTTTGAATTTATGGTAAATAGTACTTATAATGTTCAGATTAAAAGAATACCAGCATACTTAACTCAACTAAAGGATTATAAAGATTATATACTTACAGAGGTGCAACATTTCTTAGACTTAAACACTACACCTGACATCTCTGTTATTTACATTTGGGATGCTCTAAAATCATATTTATATGGACAAAGTATCAGATGGTATAATAATAAAAGAAAATCTTGGGACAAAGAATTAATAGACATTCAAAACAAGTTAGACTCATATAAACATAATAATAAAGAAAATATTATGAACAAAAAAGTCACTGAGGAAATAAATAAATTAAATGAGAAATACAAAGAAATTTTAAGTCACAAAGTCAAAATAACATTAGAGAAATATAAATTTTTGTCTTAATAAGTCCCAAATATTTACATAAACTTAAAAATAAAACAAAAAGGCTGAATAAACAAAATCACATCAAAGAAATTTTCTCTCCAAGGAAAAAGAAGAACGTTTCTAGTTTACCAGAAATGTTAGATGAATTTAGAAATCACTTTCATAACATTAATCATAATAATATTAATATGGATTCTAAAGACAAAATAAAGAACTTTATAGTTACAAACATGAACAAAAAACTTAATAAACAACAGACTAAGTTAATAGATAAAAATATTTCATATACAGAGGTTATCACACAAATAAATAAACTTAAATCAAACAAAGCACCAGGTAATGATGGTATTATTCCAGAGATTTATAAAATTCTTCCTAAGAGTACTTACTCATTAATACATAAGATTTTCATTTCAGCTTAAAATGAGTTATCAACTCCTCCATCCTGGCAATACACATTTATTTCACCAATTTTGAAACCCAATAAAGACCCAACCAGATGCATTTCATATAGACCTATTTCATTACTTAATGTTGACTATAAAATGTTCATGAATATATTTGCTGACAGATTAAAGACAATTATTCCAGGTATAATAGATATAGATCAGACAGGCTTTATTATAAATAGAAATACTTTTGATAATATAAGGAGAACCTTAACGCTAATTGATTATGCAAACAGAAAAAAGAAAGACTTGACACGTATTAGTCTTGATATAGGTTCAGCATTTGACTCAGTAAGTTGGGACTATTTGTTTATTTTATTGAAATGTACAAACTTCTCTGATGCATTTGTGAATTTAATTGAACATCTATATAAAGGAGCATTGGCTTACATTAAAATAGGAACATATATCTCACAAAAAATACCCATATTAAAAGGTACAAAACAAGGGTGTCCACTTTCACCATTATTATTTACTTTAATAATGGAGCCTTGGGCTAATTTGATTAGAAACAGCAATGATATAGAAGGATTTGATATAGATGAAAATACAATATCTAAAATCCAACTTTTTGCAGATGATGTTCTAATTACATCAACAGGAACAAATTCTTCTATGCGTTCATTATTTGACAAGATGACAGATTTCAAGAATATTTCTGGTCTGGTATTTAATGAAGAAAAAACTAAAATATTATCAATATATACACGGAATAATGTTCTCAATAATGATTTTCTCAAATATATACCCAATTCAGGTCAAATAACTTACTTAGGCATAATATTAACTAAAGATATAAAATCCATTATACATAATAATTATAGTAATTGTCTTCATAATATACAAAATCTTTTCAATAGCTGGAACAATATGTTTTTTACCATGGAAGAAAGACTCACAATTATTAAAATGATAATATTTCCCAAGATATTATACATAATACAATCAATAATACTCCCACCTACAAAAACAATTATTAAGAAATTGAATTCACAAATGTTAAATTTCTTATGGGCACCTAATAGACCTAGGATTGCATTAAAAAACATACTAATAGTTGATCTCAAGGGGGCATATCATTTCCAGACTTTAATTTATATGCTATCTCTTCTATTATAAAAGTTATAACATTGCTAATAGATCAGTTATATGTTGCAAAATGGAAGGAATATTGGGAACTAATTAGCATGCACTTCACGAAAATATCATTAGTACACAAAAATACTATTGTAAATAATCCCATGTTATGGTTACTAAAAGAGTTTTGTACCTCATCTATTACACCAAAATATATAGCTAGTTACCCATTAAATATTATTATTAGATATCGTAATTTTATATTTATGCATCCTAAGTATAAGGAATGGAATTTTATCTTATTTCCTATAATGTATACACAAGGTATTCTTTTATCATCCACCCCTGAAAGAATTCTTCTAGTTACAGAGAATGATTTAAAGTATTGGTATCAGTTGCTGTCTGACAATAAAGCAAAAAATTTAGATTTCTTAAAGCTAGAATTTGATTTGAGAGAAACATGTTGGTTAGAGATTCAGACTTTTAGACAACATCTTATTAATAAACTTGATTTAATGTCTTTAACAGTTAAAGAATCTGTCCCAATTCTGATTGATTACTTGATATTAAATTTACAACATAGGGTTTCTGATAAAGGTAAGCTCTCACACATACATAAAATTATTAGAGATGAAACACATTACAGTTCAGATACTTACTGGAATTATTTCATTTCCATTAATGGTGAATCACCAAAACAACAAGATAAACAATATATACTGGAATCTTCTTATAAAACTACTTCTTCTATTAATTGGAGACTTTTTACCTGGAAATTTTTACATAGATCTTTCTATACCCCCTTAATGATGAATAAAATAAACAAGAAAGACAACATATGTAGGAGATGTAATGTAGAAATAAATGCCGATTGGGCTCATATGTTTTATGACTGTGTAAAATTGAAGGAATATTGGATGTTAATCAATGATTTTTTGCAGGCTCTTTTCACAGATAATTTTACAGTCTCTAAATCACTTATATTATTTAACACCCCTGTTCCTATATGTGTTAAAAAAGTTAAGCTTCCCTTATTATGGTCTATTCTAGCAGTGGCTAGAAAAATAATAACCAGAAATTGGATTTCAGATACTCCTCCTTCATTTAATGAATTTAAAAATGTTATGATTGAAGTATGTCATATGGACCTAATGACAATAAAGTCAAGAACCATTAGGAAAACATCTTACTATATATGGGATACTTTACAAAATTTGTTAAAACAGTCTTAGTTTCATTAGTAAGATGTTACAGTTTAATTAATTGATTTGATTTGCAGTGGATGTCTTTGTAAATACTTTGGTTGTTTTAACAAATGTTATAATTGTTTATATATTAACTGCTTGTATAAGATTGTTATAATATTTATTTTGTATGTTAAAAATAATAAACTTGTTTTAAAAAAAAAGAAATCAGTACAATTAGCTCAGGTGAGAAATTATATGACCAATTAACTGGGTCAAAAGCCTTATCTAAATCAAGACTAGAGATAGAAAGTTATTTTTTATTTTTATTTGCATAGTCTATTAATGTAAACATTCTTATTATATTATCTTGCAATTATCTATTTAAAATAAACCCAGTTTGACCATTATTAGTTAGATTAGGTATAAGTAGATTCATTCTGTTATCTAGGGGTGGCCACAGTTGTGCAGCAGTTAGCATTGTCACCTCACAGCAAGAGGTTCTCTAGTTTGATCCTCGGCTGGGGTGTCTTCTGTGTGGAGTCTGCATGTCCTCCCTGTGGTCGCATGGGTTTCCTCCGGGTGCTCCAGTTTCCTCCCACATCCCGAAGACATGCTGTAGGTAGATTGGACACTCTAAATTGGCCCTAGGTATGAGTGCATGCATGTGTGTGTGCCTTCTGTGGAAGGTTGGGTGCTGGGCTGGCAACTTGACACCGTAAAAATCCACTGCCAATCATGAGCAGACAGGTGATCCACTGTGGCGACCCCTAACCGGGAAAAAGCCAGAAGAAGAAGATTAATTCTGTTATCTAAAATGGACATTGTTAGAAAAATGTATAATAGCAATATGCATGCTTAGTGCATTAAAGGCTTAAAAGGGTTAATACATTTATTCTGTTCATGTTGTATGAATCTGCACAGCTACTAGAAATTTAATAGAAGACACTTTATTCTGCTTATGCAATGAAAATATGTGCAGGTACTAGAAACTTAATAAGAGACATTTTATTCTGCTTATACCATGAGAAAATTTGCAGCTGCTAGAAGTCTTGCTAAAGAAAACAATAGATGTTTGAAAGCTTAAACCATAGTCAGCACTACTTGTACCAAAGCTAGAAATGTACCTTGAATCTAGACAAAATGTAATGCATGTATTAGAACTGTACAGTTGAAGAACTGAAAAATCAAGGAGGGCTAAAATAAGCCCAAGGCCAGGTTGTTTTTCTCAAATGTTTTTGCAAGACAGCAATAATCTGACCATGTCAGCAATAAGTCTGGTAACATTTTCTGTGTAACATAAAGAAAGCTGTGTCCAACTACATCAGCAGTAGATTAGTAACATTTTCTGTGTGACATGAAGAGAACTGTATAAGAATAACATACTGATCTCCAGAAAATTAGACAAACCTTGTACCTACATGCTTTGTCTCCTTGCTGCAAGTAATAAAGGCTGCCTTGCTTGAACCTAACGTGCATTGATCTTTGAAGTTTTTCCTTTTACAGATTGGTCCTTCGGACCAGAACCCTCTCTTCGCCTCGGATCAGATGGCCAGGTGGCTGAAACCGTACGGGGAAGAAACCAAATCGGTTCTTCTTATATGGAAAGTCCTCCAACTGAATTGTCATCAAAAGAGGTCAGCCACTTTCTGATCTGTGACTGAAGGACAGGTCTCCGCGAATCGGTGATCAATCACGTGGGTTCAGGTACGGTGAATCTACTTTTTCTGTTTTAGATCAGGGACTAGATGTGTATTGTTTTTTTGTCAGATTGTATTTTTCTTACAGTCAGGGATAAAAAAGGTACTGTCTTGTCATAGATCAGGAGAAACAGAATAAGAAAACTTTAGGTAGTCACTCTGAAGAGATTATAACAAAATCCGTGGTACACGTTAAAATTAGAGAAGTTACGTAACAATCAAAGGTAAAATAAAATGGGTAATAATTGCACAAAAACACCCCAGAACCTGCCGTTAATGGAAGATGCAAAATATATGCAGTCGCAGAGCGCCGATAATATTATTTTTCAAAATGGGTTAATAAGTATGAATTTGAAGGAAAATTAGAAAAATCCTCGCTTATCATACTTATTAAACAACTCAAAAATGATTCCAAGTGTCAGGTAAAAAAGCAACGGTGGTTAGGAATTCCTCAAGCACACAGGTGGCTGGAGGAAGTAAACCATAGGGACCAAAAGAACAAAGATTCAAAAGCAATGTTTTTAGATAAGGAGGATAATAACTTAATAAGAGCATCAGCACCTCCACCTCCCTTACCAGAATATGAAGTGAGTGAACAGGTTAGTCAACCCCCACTATATCCTGTGGTCACTGGAGATAGAGATATTATAAAACTAAAACTAACTAAAATCAGAGATCCCATCGGGACCAGGTCCCGAACAAAGACAAGTAATTCAGAAGAAGGTATCGAGTTATGGCAAACAGTTAAAAATCCACAATCTATAGGAAAAGAAGAAGAAATATGCCCGCTTATAGAAGTACCTAATCTTCAGGCAGGTCAAGACAATCAGGACCCAACTATTTTAGTATATAGACCTTGGACTCCGGAAGATATCCGGAAAGCCACTGAGAGAATTCCCCATCCAAAGATTAGTTTTAGAAAATTCTCAGAAGACTTACAAGGAATGAGGTTAAGTTATAACTTAAACGGAGAAGAAATAGAAAAGGTAGTTAGACAAACTGTAGGACCAGATTGGTACATGATTTGTGGCAACTGGAATCCACGTGATGCTGCGCAAAGACCCCCTCCCACATAGCAGTGCAGAGTTAGACACTTAAGTAAAAGGTCTTACAGACCGCATCTCTGAAAAATGCAAACCTAGGGCAGACTAGACTTGCATTAATCAATGCATCCAACAAGAAGGTGAAACAATTGACTGGTACTGTGCCAGATTGTTAGAATGTTTTAATAACCACTGTGGAATGCAGGTTCCTGAAGATCAAACACAAGATTCCCCATATGAACAGCAGTTAAAGAATGCATTTTTAAAGGCAGTAGCACGTCTATAAGCAGTTTTGTTATGAAACACATGGTAGACCTTCGTACAAGCAGGTTACAATCATTACTTGAATATGCTAGGCATGCGAGAAGGCATTTTAATAGCAAAAAGAAAAAGAAGGCTCAAGTATTTTCTGTAGAAGATGGAGCAGAAATTTATGTAGTACAGTCTGGGAAAAAGGGCAAGAAAAATGCACAGGGAAACAAGCAGTCTGATCAGCGATCAGAGGACTTTGAAGGGTGTAAGAAAAGGGGAGAATGTTTTAAATGTGGTAAAAAGGGACATTTGGCAAGGGATTGCGGGAAAAATAAGAAGGCAACAATGGAAGACAAGAAGGGTGAGGACTGACTATATGATAGTCAAGAATCACTAGAAGGGGCCAGTAAAGAAAGGACAAATGAGAATGTGAAAGAGGGAATAGAGGAAGTGCAGGAAGTTAGCGACAATGAAGAAAACAAAATATTAGACCTAGCTTTATTGAGCTTGGAGCTCTATTTAGCAGACACAAAACCAGAAGTTACACTCTTGGTAGAAGGGAGGGAGGTCAAATTTTTCTGTGATTCAGGGGCATCATGGACCCTGATACACCCCTCCAGATTACCAGAAAACACAGAGTCACCTGATTACATACTGGTCAAAGCAGCTAATGGACAGCTGTATCAGGAGCCTCTCTCCCGTAACATTGCAATAACTGAATCAGTTTCAGGATTAATACAGAGAAGCAAAATTGTAGTTTCTGCAAAATGTCCAGTAAATCTCTTGGGCAGAGATCTCATGCAGACATTTGGTATAGCAGTAGTCCCAACCATGCAGGGTATGGAAGCACAGCGACAAACTAACACCTTTGTGGTGCAATCGGGGGGGGGGTGAAATGTTTTACTGGTACAGCCAGGACGACTTGGTTACAACTGGTCCAGGGACTGTGACCAAGGAACTAATGAATGTAGCCATCAGCAAGTTTCCCTCCCTTGACATTGATAAGCAACACCTGTTGCACTGTACCCTGTATTTTTGTAACACACTAAGACCTGATAAGGAATATGAGAAAGAATTATTTAAGAATCATACAAATAGATTGATACTGCGTAACCTGTACTGGGACACAGAAGGGAACAGTTTAGCCAGCTGTTCATTGCCCCAGGAGTTTTTTACACTTTATAAAGCTAATCGATTACCACATGTTAGCTTAACCAAAAACAAAAATATAAAATGGGCAGACCTAGGAGAGACAGCCACAAGATAGGAGAAACAAACAGAACTGGAACTGTCAGGACAGGGAATACAAGTACAGAAATTAAATTGGGTAACTCAGACCAACCCAGCTGTGCACTTGCAATCTTGCAAAGACAGCTGATGGACACTCCTATTAAAAGAGGAAGAAAATGCCTTACGAGATATAACAGAGACTCTCTGGTCAACAGGAAAATCAGATGTAGGACTCATTCGTACAGCAGGGCCAGTTACTATCACACCAAAGTCAGCATTTAGACCACAAAAAAGACAGTATCCCTTAAGAAAGGATGCAGAGACAGGGATAAAGCCTATTATAGCAGCATTACTTAAAGGAGGGATACTAGTAGAATCTCCCAATTCACCATGTAACACACCCTTATTTTAAGTTAAAAAGGCCAATGGAGAATGGCATATGGTCCAAGATTTACAAGCAGTAAATGATGCGGAAATACCAAGGGCACCCACAGTGCCAGATCCACACACCCTGTTAAACTACTTAAAACCTCAACAAAAGTATTTTTCTGTGGTAGATATTAGCAACACATTCTTTTCGATACCGATACACCAGGATAGCCAGTATTGGTTTGCATTTACATTTCATGGAAAAATATATACATATACACGCCTACTACAGGGATATTGTAAAAGTCCAACGATATTCTCACAAGAAATGGCAAGCAACTTGGCAGGATTCAACCCACCAAAAGGTAGTCAGGTTTTACTTTATGTTGATGACATTTTGTTGGCGGCCCCCACCCAGCAGGATTGTAGGGAAGATACCATAGCACTTCTACAATTTTTAGCCACTGAGGGACATAAGGTAAACAAAGACAAACTGCAGATCTGGAAAAAACAGGTCAAATACCTAGGATAAGTAATATCCAAGGAAGGTAGAACATTAGATGAGGACAGAAAAGTAGCAATTTTGCAAGCACCAAAACCCACTACCAAGAAAGAAATTATATCCTTCCTGGGTACAACTAATTTTTGCCAAAGCTGGATTCCAAACTATGCTTTGGAATCTGCACCTTTAACTGACCTTATATATAAGACACCTATGGCAGCGCAGGATTTGTTATAATGGACACCAGAGGCAGAATCTGCCTTTTGTAAACTAAAGCAGTTAATAGCATCCTTACTAGTTCTGGGATTGCCAAACTATCATAAATGTTTTTTCCAGACTGTAGATTGCAAGCAGGGTTATATGACATCAGTATTAACACAACAGCATGGGGATAAGCAATGCCCCATTGCTTACTCTTCATCACAACTGGACCCAGTGGCACGGTCCTTACCCCACTGTGTACAAGCAGTAGTTGCAGCTGCAATGGCAGTACAGGCTTCAGCCTCAGTAGTCTTGTTCCACCCTCTCACTTTGAGAGTACCCCATGCAGTTGCGATCATTTTACTGCAAGAAAAGGTGGCATATCTCTCCCCTGCTAGGCATCTTTCCTGCATGACTATATTGTTGAGCCAACCTCATATGACAATTGAATGATGTACGACTTTGAACCCTTCTACTCTGTTCCCAACCCCTGCAGATGGCCCACCGCACCGCTGCCTGCAGGTAACTGAGCAAAAGACACTACCTAGAAAAGATCTCACAGATGTCCCCTTGGATAATGCCGAGGTGAAATATTACGTGGATGGCTCGTGCAAAAGGGGTCCTGCAGGACAAAACCTAGTAGGATATGCAGTAGTCTCTGATACTGAGATTGTAGAAGCAAAATTCTTATCACACAATTTATCTGCACAGGCAGCAGAATTGATTGCCCTGACATGGGCATCTACCTTAGCAAAGGGTAAATGTGTAAACATTTTTACTGATAGCCAGTACGCTTTCTCCACTGTACATGTGTTTGCACAACAGTGGAAAAATAGGGGAATGATAACATCTACTGGCAAACCTATAAATCATGCACAGTTTATTTTCGATCTTTTAGAATCTATTCAGTTACCTCAGAAAGTGGCCATTTGCAAATGTACAGCTCACACTAAGCAACAAGATAGGATTTCAAAAGGTAATGCAAGAGCTGATACAGCTGCTAAACAAGCAGCCACAGAAGTATTTCTTTTAAATGAGGAATTACAACTCTCTGAAACTTTGGATCGAGACATGTTAAAAACAATGCAGACACTCACTACGCAAGCTGAAAAACAGTGATGGATAAAATGAGGAGCAATCCTCGAAAAGGGGCTGTACATCTCTAATGAGAGAAAACCGATACTACCCTCTAATTTGTTTCACTATGCAGCATTGTTGAGCCATGGGCAGTGCCATGTCTCAACAGGGGGGATGATACAGCTGGTGAACCAGGTGTTCACAACGTACGGATTTACAAACTTCTCTAAAAAATTTTGTTTAATGTGTCAGATTTGTAAAAAACATCATGCACAGGGGGCGATAAAGCCCAAGCAAGGGAGTTTCCCAACACCACCATATCCGTTTCACACTATCTGTATGGATTTCATAGAATTGAACAAATGTGAAAATAAGAAGTATTGTCTTGTCATTATAGATATGTTTTCCAGGTGGGTGGAAGCCTTTCCAACCAAAAATCCAGATGCAGCTACAATGGCAAAAGTACTTGTCAAGGAAATTATTCCTAGGTTTGGCATTCCGGAAAGAATCTACAGTGACAATGGTACACACTTTGTAAATCAAACCATACAGCAGTTGAGTAAGCATGTTGGTATTTCTTTAAAAAATCATTGTGCATACCATCCGCAGTCTGCAGGGCTGGGTGAAAGGCATAACGGTATACTAAAAAGCAAATTGAGAAAATTAATAGCTGAGACAAGAAAAACTTGGTTGTACTGTTTACCCCTGGAACTGTTGAACATGAGAACTGTCCCTACAGCAAAATGATTGACTCCTTTTGAAAAACTGTTTGGAAGAGCTTATTATACACTCCAGTGGAAACTTCTCATGTAATCAGACCAGGAAGCTGATTTCACACTAGCTGAATATATGAAAAAGTTGTTGAGTTCTAAACATCTGTTGCAGTCAAATTCTGTTTCAGATAAAAAACAAACCAAAACATCGGAAGTGACAGTGACGCCAAGAGACTGGGTATGGAATAAAATCGTGACGCGAAAGAACTGGGCATTGCCAAGGTGGGAAGGTCCCTACCAGGTGCTTCTTTCGACACCTACTGCAGTCAAGATAGCAGAACAAGCTTCGTGGATACACCTGACACACTGCAAGCTGGTAAAAAACTTTGAATTGGACAAAGATCTTACCTCTCCATTGGGATCCTAAGCACAAAGTCTGGCTACAAAGGGGGGTGTGATTAATAGGAACTGATCCGTCTCAAACCCAGTGAAGCAACCATCGGTGCTGAAGGTCCTATTAGGGCAAAGAGTAAGATCATCTGTCCAAAGTGAGATGACGGACTCCAGTAAGATCCAAATACACCTACTTGGAAGAACCAGAGAAAACGGAAATGCAGAACAACCGTTTCCACAAAAGTATTACATAACCATCCTGTTGACTGTACTGGTGACATTAATCTTTTTATTGTGGCCATTTCTTTTCTCAGCCATGCAAGTAGAATTAAATAAGCGTGCAGAGTGGCACCCGAACTTCAATACTTAGCAGGCAATCAAATATGTGTATGCTGAAACCTTTAATGTTTCAAATTACTGGATTTGCACAGCTCTACCAACAGAATATGGGGGGTTACTGTTAACTTCAGTTCCCCTAGGGGCTAATAAGACCTGGGAAAACTTAATTCATGATACATCAAATGTCACATCAAAAGATAAAGTAGCATTGCACTTGTCTATTCGACAGAAGGGAACCGTGTGTTTTTATAAGAATGATACAGTCAAGGTGGGATGAAGCTATTGCAATGTAACAGTTCCCATAGATGCTACACTAAATCTGATAACATCAGATCCTATTGCAACACGAGCTATGGTTCATTTGTTGAACTGATGCATAGGACAATTGAAGAAGTAAAACATGATGCTGTCCTCTACAAACAACTGTCCATAATCGACAGAAAAATGTTTCATGCAGAGCAAGGGTATGTTTATAGTAAAGTTACTACTAAAGTGTAAGATCGTTACTTTATATGTGAAAGAAAAGCATATAAATGGCTACCCGAAAATTGGTCCGGCGGTTGTTTTTTGGGGTACCTGGTTCCGGCCATACGACACACGGCAGTTTTACCTCAAGGGAAAATTTGGAATGTCCGAGAAATCAAGAAGCCTGTCAATCCAGTGGGACAAATCAATGCACCCTGGAAATACCATCATGACTTAGGTCCAGGGAATAACAACGGACTGTCGCACATGGATCTTAGTGATACTGTTGTATTGCGGGCAGGTGTACTACCAGCATATGGAGCAACGAAATCAATCTTGGAACTGAGAAAATTGTCTAAGCTTCTCGAAATAATGAGTAATGCAACCTTTTCTGCCCTAGAATTAGTAACCGATGAACTGACCGCCATGAGAACAGTGGTACTTCAAAATCGCATGGCTCTTGACTTCACCCTAGCGGTGAGAGGAGGTACGTGTGCTTTAATCCAGGAGGAGTGCTGTTTGTACATTCCTGACCACAGACACGAGATAGACAACCATCTTGAGGTAATTCAGCAGGTGTCGACCATGACCAAACCGGGACCAAATCCATTGACAGACTTTTTTCAGAAATGGTTTGGGGGTTGGGGCAGCATCCTGATGAACATTCTGATTGCCATCTGTGTAGGGATAGCCCTACTGATGGTGTGTGAGTGCTGCTGCATCCCCTGCATAAAATGACTAATTAAAAATTTTGTAGAGATTTCAGTTTCAGCAACCTTGTACCAGGATGCTGAACTTGAAGAATTACTAAAAAACTGAAAATGCTTTCATGGGCTTAAACTAAATGACTCTCTAACTGCAAATCCTGAGTAGGAAGAGGTTAAGGGAAGAAAAAAACTGTTTATGCTTGTTTTGAATAAAGTATTAAAAGGGGGGAAATGTTAGAAAAATGCATAATAGCAATATGCATGCTTAGTGCATTAAAGGCTTAAAAGGGTTAATACATTTATTCTGTTCATGTTATATGAATCTGCACAGCTACTAGAAACTTAATAGAAGACACTTTATTCTGCGTATGCAATGAAAATATGTGCAGCTACTAGAAACTTAATAAGAGACATTTTATTCTGATTATGCCATGAGAAAATGTGCAGCTGCTAGAAGCCTTGTTAAAGAAAACAATAGATGTTTGAAAGCTTAAACCATAGTCAGCACTACTTGTACCAAAGCTAGAAATGTACCTTGCATCTAGACAAAATGTAACGCATGTATTAGAACTGTACAATTGAAGAATTGAAGAATCAAAGAGGGCTAAAATAAGCCCTAGGCCAGGTTGTTTTTCTCAAATGTATTTGCAAGACAGCAATAATCTGACCATGTCAGCAATAAGTCTGGTAACATTTTCTGTGTAATATAAAGAAAGCTGTGTCCAACTACGTCAGCAGTAGATTAGTAACATTTTCTGTGTGACATGAAGAGAACTGTATAAGAATAACATACTGATCACCAGAAAATTAGACAAACCTTGTACCTACATGCTTTGTCTCCTTGCTGCAAGTAATAAAGGGTGCCTTGCTTGAATCTAACGTGCATTGATCTTTGAAGTTTTTCCTTTTACAGACATGAACATCTTATAGCCCATATTTAAACGTGAAATGGGCTGTATTTTTTTATTTATTTGACATTTGTTTATAATATATATATATATATATATATATATATATATATATATATATATATATATATATATCTTTAACATTTATAAATAGAGTGGCATTCATACTTTTACAAGTTAAACCTGGATTACAGATAACTGTTATTCTTTCAATGCAAGTTTATATACTATGCCTCCTTTAAAAAATGACAGTCTGCTTTATATAAAACATCTCACGCAAATAGTGCTTACTGAATCATTAAATGTTATTTCTTTAAATACAATAGCTTTTTAGTGGATATCATACTTTTAAATGTTTTTATTGTTTTTTAGTGGTTTGGAAGGGTTTGAGAGATTGATGCATAAAGTAGAGGTGGTTTGGATTCACTTGTGAATGTTTTTGTGTGAATTGTAATTGATAAACTATTAATTTGCAAGCTCTTGCCATGAGGACCAGCTTGAAGTAGCTTAATTGGAATCATGAGCACTTTTGTGATGCTGTGGGGGTTCTAAAATTCTAAGAAGTTCCTGTCTAAAAGTAAATAATCACAATATTTTGAATCATATGCTAAGATGTTCCCCTATGTTTCCTTAATACATCCCCAGATATCTCCCAGGGATCCATACTAGGGCCCATGCTTTTTAGCAGCTTTATCAATGACTTTCATAACAGCCTTACTCATGGTTCCTTAATCTAATATGCAGATGACTCAACCATTATCTGCACTGCTAATTCTTCATATGAACTACAACAATTTACCCAAAGTGCCCTTACAACCACCAAATCCTGGATGGTCAATAATCATCTTGCTCTAAACTCCAACAAAATTAAACTTGTTCTTTTCACTCCTAAGAAAAGTTCTACTCTAAATAAAAATGAATTCTCCATTCTGGCCCAAAATAAAACCACCATAAAGGTTGTCCCATGCAGAAAACTACTAGGCATAATCATAAACAAAAACCTAACATTCAACCTGCACATGCACAATAGTATTAAAAAAACGCACCGAAACTTAACAAACCCTTGCCTCTACCTTTCTACTTCTGTCTCTATTATATGGTGCCTCTCTCCTTACCAACATTAAGTTCTCTTTGAAATCAAAACTGGAAACATGCTACAATAAAATTGCTACATTTGCAGCCAATGCAAAATACTCTTCCCACCACTGTTCATCACTACACCTTCTAGACTGGTTTGAACTTCCTGTCTACCTATCATACCTACAATTAATCACAGCCCACAAAATCATATTCAAACCATCAGACTGCCCTGCCCTTACCAATCTACTTACCCACATCTTCCCAAGCAGACATCTCAGATCTGCAAACCAGCTTCTGTTGAAAGTGGAGAAACCAAAATGATCTGCTGGCCAGATGCTATACTCTTTTACTATTGCCAAACTGTGGAACACTCTACCACCATCAATCAGGGCCATTAGCAATCCAATTACTTAAAAAAAATCTGAAACAATATTTTTTCCTCCTTATGGCTATGTTCATGTACCAATACTACACGTTTTAAAACGTGACTCCATTTTCCTCCAATTTCACCTTTAACTACTTCTCTGTCTGTCACTACTTTCTACCTGCAACTTGCTACCTTAATTGCTTAGTTTTACTACAACCTCCTTTTTTGTATGAAATACCTACTGAACTCAGTTTTGAAGTGACAAGATTATCCCCGGGATTCATGAAGCTTGGTGCAAGGACGACGTTAGCCTTGCACCAACCGTGTGGTGTAAAGATGGTGCATCAGCACCAGATGCATATTAATGAAAGCGCACTGCCGTAATGGCCACGTGCATAGGAAACGTGTATGAGTGCAGGGGGCATGTCCAAGCACTGCACGGAGGTGTGAACATGTTGGCTGCATATGTATAACCTAAAATGCTGACTAGTACAGCCTGCCTCTAATAGTAATCACTCCTGTCAGTCTCCACGGATGCTGAAATGTATGCAAAGCATACAAGACAGTTTTGCAAACACCAAAATAAAAAGTAAACACAAAGGTACGTAGCTGAATATTGAGTCCCCGTCCCTCGAACAAATGATATTTAAAACACTGTGCCCATATTCCATTGTAGTGTTGATAGTTATACCAAGTGGAAGCAAAACACATCGTGTTAGCGCGCCACC